>NC_058413.1:104227990-104433363 GCF_002201575.2 Neomonachus schauinslandi | reverse complement strand
TTGAGCACTTTTTCATGTGTCTGTTGGCCATTTGGATGTCTTCTTTGGAAAAATGTCTGTTCATGTCTTCTGCCCATTTCTTGATTGGATTCTTTGTTCTTTGGGTGTTGAGTTTGATGAGTTCTTTATAGATTTTGGATACTAGCCCTTTATCTGATATGTCATTTGCAAATATCTTCTCCCATTCTGTTGGTTAAACCAAAAGGGTTTTTCTAATCCCTAGAGATCCTTGTTACAAGCACTCAAATTCTATTAGAAGGTATTAATCTAAAAGCACACAACACTTTTTCAAACATGATTTAACATTTTAAAACCAGTTTCTCAATGATATCACCCAGATCTTCATATTTTTTAATCTTACCAATAATGCTATGTGGAAAATAGGTGTCCAGTCTGCCTGGAATTGTTATTTAGCTCATCTGAATGCAGAAAAGTCAAAATTCTCTTATAAAGTTGAAGGTTTTTTCCCAAAGTACTTAGCATTTAAATTTCTGGGATGAGTGCTTTGTTCCTATTACCTTTTCACTCTAGGTCTGCTTTGGAAATGGACTCTGTTATATGTTCGACAAATATTATTTTTAGTTTTTTCCTGAGGTACATTAACTTACCATGAAGAGGGCACATTAAAATGATGTATAAATCAATGGCATCGTTATTAACGGGCTAATAATGCGTTGTCAGGCGTTAGTGGCCTGAAGACTACCTAATATGGAAGTTAACAGCAGGAGAGCCGTGACATCTTATGTCTGCTTCTTACTCTGAGAAAAAAATAAAAACATACATGTTAAAGCTGCAACTTCAAAGAGTTAAAATGGCATCCTTTTCCCTTTGAGGTGAAACAAAGCTGAAAAATTTTCTTTAAAGTAGTAGGGCACTAAGTCATAGACTGTGGTTATTGATGGTGAAACATGTACTTTTTAGTGCAGTGAGTGCTTTGCTTAATGCCAGGTGATCATCTCTTCACTTATTTATTTAAAAAATGCTTATTTACTACCTCCCTTGCACTGGCCACTGTTTGAGTACCGGGGACACAAAATGAAAATGAAAGATACTTCACCCATCCTCTTCAACTGATAGTCAAGTGGGGTAGAGAATGAGTTAACAATTCCAATTCCAAGTAGAGGTATTCAGTCGCAGAGGCACCCAACCTTTCCTTGAGGAGCCAGGCAAGGGTCCCAGGGAAGAAAGCATTGTTCTGAGTTTCCAAGGAGGTAAGCATAATTATTGATGGAAGGCATTCTAGAACACTAAAGTTCCACAGTGGTCGGGTCTATGTCTGTTCATCTTTCTATCCCATCACTGAGCACAGCATTAGTACACTGTAGACCAATAAATATTTGTTGAAGGAAAGAAAAGTGGGGGATAAAATAGATGTTCAATATAGTATCAAATGAATTTTTGTGTTTGTGTGTGTTTATGTATCTGAAACTACTGATGCTAAGTGGCATCTCCATACTGCCTCAGTTTAGAGTTGTTTCTCATTGGCAAAACCGACCAATGCTTCATACACAGTTGCTTGCCTAAGCAATGGGTTTATGAGTGATTGCAAGCCATTCAACTGGATTATAAAATAGATGATCATTTTTATTTTTCAGATGTCTAAATAAGCCTCCATTCTTACTGCCCCTATTATTCTCCATACAACAGAGTAAGCCTTTTAAAGAATAGAATAAAATTCAGATAAAATGTAGAAAATAATTAAATTACTTATTCATCAAATATCTATTGAGAGTCTTTTATGTGCCAGCCTCTGTAAGAAATCTTAGAGATAGGAAGATGAAAAGGCACAGTCTCTCTCCTCAAGGTGTTTACAGTCTTTGAGGGAGACAGATGCTGAAACAATGTGTTGTAGGCATTATTATTAAGGTATATGTAAGATATTATGAGACCACAGAGGAGGGAAATTAGAGTGTGTGGGATGAGGTAGAATTGCTTATCAGGGAAGATTTCTGAGAGAAAATGATGGCTTGGATGAATACTGTAAGAATTGCATTATCTTGGTGGTAATGGAAAAAGGCGATGTTTCTTACAAACCCTGGGAGACAAGAGATTATGATATGTGATGGTAATGAAGAGTTAGCTAAGTGTAGCATGCAAGGTAGGGATAACGAGAAATTAAAAAAAGATGGTGGAAAGTGTTCATTGCAGCACTATTCACAATAGCCAAGACATGGAAATAGCTGATGTGTCCCACTAAGAGATGAATGGATAAAGAAAATATGGTATGCATATACAGTAGAGCATTATTCAGCCTTACAAAGAGTAGAAAATCCTACCATTTGCAACAACAAACATGAACCTGGAGGACTTATGCTAAGTGAAATACACCAGTCGCAGAGGTACAAATACTGCATGATTCCACTTACCTGACGTATCTGAAATAGTCAAACTCAAACTCATAGAAACAGGGACTGTAGTAGTGATCGTAGGGGGAAAAAGGGAGTTGTTACTCAGTGGGAACTGAGTTTCAGTTATGCAAGGTGAAAAATTTCTAGAGACCTTCCTTGTAACATACTACCTACAATTAACAATGTGGTATTGTGCACTTCAACATTTTTTTAAAAAGTAGATCTCAGGGGGCACCTGGGTAGCTCAGTTGGTTAAGTGTCTGCCTTTGGCTCAGGTCATGATCTCAGGGTCCTGGGATTGAGCCCTGCATCAGGCTCCCTGTTAAGAGAGGGAAACCCTGCTTCTCCCTCTTCCTCTGCCCCTCCCCCCCAACACTCGTGCTCTCTCTCTCAAATAAATAAATAAATACTTAAAAAAAAAAAGTAGATCTCAGGTCAAGTGTTCTTACTGCACACACACACACACACACAAAGGAAGATATAGGATATGTCTATTCCCTTCATTGTGGTGATGGCCATCACAGGTGTTTACATGTTTACATTCAACAGATTGTACACATTAAATATGTACAGTTCTTCGCATATCACTATACCTCAATAAAGCTGTTAAAAAAGAAAGATGGGGGAAGTGGGAGAAGAATGATTAAATGCAGTCCAATTATAAAGAACTGTAGCCATGCAAAAGAGTTCGATTTCATTCTATAAAGAATTTGAAAGTTTTGAGTAGGGGAGTAATGTGGTCAGATTTGGATTTTAGAAGTATGGCACTGTCTGCATAGGAAATCATGCCTAGATTTAGCGAGATGACTTAGAAGGTTGTGATTAGTAATGAGAGCCTGAAAGAGATATATGGGCTAAGAAAAGGGATGTTTTTGAAGCACAAATCAGGAAGAGTAGGAGAGGATGTAGAGAAGAAGGAGAGAGAAGATAACTGCTGGAATGTGGTCCCAAGAAATCAGAAAGGAATTGAATCTATGACTCAGGCAAAAATTAGACCTTTACAAGAGAGTTTTCTATCCCATGGAATTCTGAATCAAATCTGTCAGTTGTCTATGAAAGTAGATAATGAGTTTGGAAGATATTACCAAGCAGTTCTTGCCTCAAAGGAATAGGATACTGTCTCCCCCACTTTCATTGTAACCAAACTATAGTATTTATGTGGGCAGGGCTATGTCTTATTCTTTTTTATATACTCATATCTGATACAGTAAATGAAGCATAGTAGGTAAGCAGTAAATGTGCTTTCTTGCAACTCATTATGGATCCAATCTGTGAGTAAATGTGTATATAAGACTCTATAAATAACTTGAGGTTTAAGAGCCTTTGGAATTAGCCACAGTCATAGCTTTTCTTGAGACACGACTGTATACAAATACCAAAAATAAAGGTAGTATATTTTTATGTTCTTTTATGTAGATTTATTACCTAACAGATCCTTAAAGAAAGGGTCAGTAGGAGGGACTCTGTTGTTTTACAGTCGATCTTGAGAAAATCAGAAATATAGAGAGAATGAATGATGAGAATATTCTTTATGAGAATGTTTTATGTCTCCAGTACTTGTTGGCATGGCTAGAGGGCAGAAGATCTAATCGCCTGGGAATACAACAGATGCACTCCTGTTCATAGAAGGGACTTTTTAGAAAATCAAGTATAAGGATTCCTGACAGCATTTTTGGTCTCCAAGAACACTAACAAAGAGGTAGAGTTATAATTTGTAGCTTTTTGTGGGATTCAGTTTAACTAAAAATTGTATATCGAGTACCTACTATTCTTTTTTTTTTTTTTTTAAGATTTTATTTATTTATTTGACAGAGAGAGACACAGTGAGAGAGGGAACACAAGCAGGGGAGGTGGGAGAGGGAGAAGCAGGCTTCCCGCCGAGCAGGGAGCCCAATGCGGGACTCGATCCCAAGACCCTGAGATCATGACCCGAGCGGAAGGCAGACGCTTAACAACTGAGCCACCCAGGTGCCCCGAGTACCTACTATTCTTAATGGACTGCACTCAAGGTTACTGTGCCTTTACAGAATTTAAAAAAAAAAAGAAGAAGAAGAAGAAGCACCACCTATAGGAAGATAATTCGTGGGATAAAGACTTTATCTGCCAGAAAAATAGTAACTCATACCTTTCTTCAAGCCCTGGCCCAGGGCACAAAACTTGGTTATTAGAGCTAGCAATCATTTTCAACCCTGACTTGCCATGTTGATTAGGCACATTGGTGTAGTCTGCAAGCTGCATAGCCTCATGTTGGAGCCCTGACTTTTGAAAATCCAGAATACACAATTGAAGGGGACCGGTTCCTGACCTCAAGTACCCCAGTTCTGGTCAGGGGAGGCATACACAGCCAAACATCCAAGTGGCACTAATACAAGATGGAGAAGCACTAACTGTTCTAATTGAGGCACATGCACAATTCTATAGATATTTCTAAAACAATAGGAAATCAAATAGGCATTTCTGTCCCCATAGCAGCATGACATTGTGAGGAGGCTGCTACAGGATTTATATAGCCCACCAATAAATATAGACATTTGATGATGGAGAGGAACCATCTGTGAAAATCTGAGTGGGCCTATATTATATATAAATACTCAGATAATATTTTAATTAGAGTTTCATGGATCTAGAAGTACAGAGCTAAAAATACATCTCTAGGGAAAGTATAAAGACATCATTACATTCTATAGTAAGCATTGGCTGGAGTTGTGAACAACTAATCCAAATGAGGTCACAACTAATTATGGGGATTGGGAATTATTTTTCAAAAAGAAGTGATGCTTATCACATTGCTTAGTGGACATTTACATTAATCCCTAGAGAAAGTAAAGCTTACAGATATAAATATGTCAAGAAAAAAGAAATGTAAGTATAGGAACTATAATATCTATTTAAAGGGAAATGAGAATTTCGTAGTGTTTGTGGGTGTTGTCAAAAGCAATCCCCATTCCTTCTTATGCTAGCTGGTGATTCAAGGTGAGAGAAATGCTGGTATGAATGGGTTATGGCTATCTCCAAGGAGGCATATCTTTGACCTGGCAAGTAGAAAACACAAGAGACTACAACTTTTATTTTAACAACCAAAATAAACTGGATAAGGTACAAAATCATATTTTCTTTTTTAACTAAAGAGCTTAAATATGATACAAAGAAACTTAAATTAACTAAGCTTCCAGAAAATGACAAATCTTTCATAGAAGAAAGGAGATTCCCCCCTAAAATAAATAAATAAATCTTAAAAAAACAAAACAAAACAACAACAACAACAACAAAACTCCTGGTGGCTCAGTTGGTTGAGCATCTGAGTCTTGATTTTGGATCAGGCCATGATCTTGGAGTCCTGGGATCAAGCCCCATGTAGGACTCCACACTCAGCAGGGAGTCTGCTTGAGTATTTCTCTCTGTCTCCCTCTGCCCCTCCCCCTGGTCGTGCTCTCTCTCTCTTTCTCAAATAAATAAATCTTTAAAAAAAAAAAAAGAAGAAAGGAGACCTATGGCTGTTCTCATCTGGTAAAGTGTTGGGAGGTCTAATTTGCCATACATAGGAAAAAGGAGAAACCAGTCAAAACATTAAGTAGTTTAACAGAATATAGATAGTCATGATAGATTAGAATTCCAGTGCACCCTAGCCATTGAATGAATTTCAACTACCTTCCAACCATTTCTCTAAGGATTCACCAAGGGCTCAGGGATAGTAAACTAAACACCTGGAGATAGGATAGAAGAATTAAGAGAGACACCCCCTGAAACAAGTCGTGTTTACTCCAAATGTGAGTTGGCCACTCTCTGTAGACAAGGAAAGAGCATGAGAGCTGAGAGAAATCCATCTGATCCTCTTTAGGAATTTATCTACCAAGAGCTTGGGGGAAAGACAAGAGAACTGAGAGAAATCCCTTTGACGCATTAAAGGCCTTCATCAAATGCAAGGTGTCTCTACAGAGATACAGAAAGCTGATAGTAGTATCAGAAAGCAATAAGAACTCCCCCATTGCTTAATAAGTTGGCAGCCAGCTACAATGCAGAAAGGGAGATCTTTTATGGTTAGGATGGTGGCTCAAATTTAAATCACAATGAGAACTCTGGAAACTCACCAATGCTCAGATCTTACTTAAGTCATACAGAAAAGAAAGCCTTGCTTTTACCAACAAAACATTTGAAGGTGTTGGAGAACTGAATAAAATTAAGCAGCTAATCTAGGACCCTGACACAACATGGAATGTGCCCTTTTACTGAGGGTGAATATTATTTACTTCAGTTTGTACTTTTAAAAAATATGAAATAAATAACTACAATATGTATGAAGCCAAAGAAAATATGACCCATAGAAAACAGAAGAAGTGGTCAATTGAAGCAGACCCAAGGCTGATGCAGAAGTTGATATTATCAGACAGAAAAGTTACTTGGGATTTTTAAAGTGCTAAAGGATGTAGAAAAGGTGGACAAATGTGTGAACCAATAGGAAATTTTAGCAGAGACATGGACACTATTGAAAAAGAAGCAAATAGAAATGCTAAAAGTGAAAAATGAAAGGAATTAATAGTTCATTAGATGGTCAGACTAGATCTAACAATGGAAAGAATCAGTGAACCTAAAACAGGTTAAAAATGACTATTATAGAAAAGCCAAGAAATAACAAGTGTTGGCAAAGATGCAGGGAAAAGGGAAACCTTGTGCACTGCTGGTGGGAATGTCATTTGGTGCAGCCACTATGGAAAACAGAGTGGAGGTTCCTCAAAAAATTAAAAATAGAACTACTATAAGATTCAGCAATTCCACTTCTGGGTATTTATCCAAAAATAAAAATAAAAGCATGAACTCAACAAGATATCTGTACCCCCATGTTAATTGTAGCATTATTTAGAATAGACAGGATGTGGAAACAACCTAGATGCCCATTGATAAATAAAAAAACTGTTTTATATACATATACAAAACACATACACATGCATATATATATAACATACAATATATAATATGTAATATATAATATATATGTGTGTATCTAGCATAGTCTGTGCCCTTAGGAGCTTATGTCCAATAGAGGAAACACATTTAAATAAAAATTATGATTCGGAAAAGAAGAGGTTGAGTAAACTGCTCTAGGAGGTCAGGGGGCAGCCTGAAGAGGTAAAAGGGGAGAAAAAAAAACAAGAAAAAACTCATATGCCCATATACAGTTATTTTCCATCCCCATCTCCCTGCCCTCAGACTTAGGTAAGCATGTTGTATCATATATCAGTACTTCTTTCCTTTTTACTGCCTCTTATCCTGAATAGTATCTCATTTTATTTTGCTTATCCATTTACCAGTTGATGAACACTTGGGTTGCTTCCAGTTTTTGGCTATTTTGAATAATGCTGTTAAGAACATTGATGTATAAGTCTTTGTGTGGACATTTTCATTTTCATGAAAATAGGAAATGAAACAGAGTGACTGAGATTTGTGGAATAATATCAAGAAGTCATACATGGATGTACTTGGAGTCCCTGAAAGGAAAGCAGAAAATTATTTGAAGAAATAATGGCTAAAAACTTTCTAATATGGATATCAAACCAAAGACCTGGGACCAGTGATCCCAAGAAAGATAAATGGAAATAAACCCACATGCAGGTACATCACAACTGCTATTTAAAAGAGAGAGAGAGAGAGAGAGAAAGAGAGACAGAGAATCTTTAAAATGCCAGAGAAAATAAAACAGATTGCACATGTAGGGATAATGATACAAATTACGATGATTTTTCACCAGGAACAATAGAAACCAGAAAGCAATGAAATGACATTTTCAAGGAGCTTAGAATAAAAAATACTGTCAAGCTAAAATTCTATTTCTAGAAAAAACATTTTTTAAAAAGGTAATTCAAATCACTGATGGTAAAAATAGATGGATGATTCTGGGACAACCGGGTAGCAATTTGCAAGAAGTTAAAATTACATCCATATCTCACACCATATACAAGACTAAATTTCAAGTACTACAAGAAAGTAAAGATGAATTCTTATTTAGCCATGTTATAGGGGAATGCGATCTAAATATGATCCAAAATCCTGAACCAGTAAAAGATTGATAAGTTTGATGACATGAAAAAAAATGAGGGATAAAAGACTAAAAAAAAAAAAGAAAAATAACAGATAATTTGCAAAATAAATTTAGAGATGATTATTAGACTAACAAAATACTCCTGGCAATAATGTGGAGAAACAGGCCCTCATACAGTGCAATTGGAAATGCAAATTGGTTCAACCCTTTTGAAAGAAAACGTGACAATCTCTCCTAAAACTACATATGCACTTACCCCCGACCTATAAATCTCACTTCTAGGAATATAACCTTAAGATACACATCTAGCTGGGGTGCCTGGGTGGCCTAGTTGGTTAAGCGTCTGCCTTCGCCTCAGGTCATGATCCCAGAGTCCTGGGATCAGCCTCAAGTTGGGCTCCCTGCTTAGCTGGGAGCCTGATTTTCTCTCTGCTCCTCCCCCCCTGCTCATGCACTCCCTCTCTCTCTCTCTCTCAAATAAATAAATAAATAAAATCTTTGAAAAAACAAAAACAAAAAAAAGATACACCTCTGCAATACAAATATACATATGCACAGCTTATTCATTGTGGCATTGTTTGTAATAGCAAAATATTGGAAATAATCAAAATGTCCATGCATAGGAGAGTGGTGGTTGAATAAATAGTATATCCACACAAAGAAGTATTAAGCAGTTGTCAAAAAAATAAGATAGATCTCTAGGAACAGATTTTGAATAATTTTTAGGATATGTTAATGGATAAAATAAACAAAAGAAGAGTAGCTATAGTGTACTACCATTCAAGGAAGAAAGAGAAGGTGTAATAATATACATATCAGTCTTTTGTGCAAAAGAAATACTGGAAGGCTACACCAGATACTAGAGATTGGATACTTATAGGAGGCTGGGAAAGTGCTGGAAAGGAGTGGGTAATGGGGGACAGGTTAGTAGGGATGAAGATGGGGTAATAACTTCTTGAAGCATAACAGCTTGTATAATTTTGGCAATTAGAACCATTGTAACATTTTATATGCTCCAGAAAATAAATAGTTAAAATTAACCATGTTGTAAGGAAAACTTAAAATGGAATTCAAACAGTATCCAATTAACCCAACTTTACCTCAAATGCAGTGTATGAATAAATAACATAACTACATTAAAGGGTATAAGGAAGAAAAGAACTAACCTAAATAATGTTGGGAAGCAGTATTTTGACTGTATATTATAAGGCTAAAGGCAAAAGAACAGGGAAATATGGTGGTCTAATTAGTAATTCTATTATCATAAGTATATGGGTTACGAATTCTCTAACTACTTTATGTGTATGGTAAGAGTAAGCAAATAAGTGAATACATTATAGATAAGGAGAACAAGGTTTCTCATAGAAAGAATTTACAAATAAGGAAGCAGGAAACAGTGGAATAAAACTTGTAATATTGGATTGCAATTGAAGGTATCAGTATGTATTACCCATGGCTTTTAAATATATATATACAGATCAAGAAATGTATGTCACACTGTATGTACACACACAGGTGTTTAAATACTTCAATATATTTCATAGCTCTTTGCTGAAAGAGCCTAGGAGAAATAAGAGTAGCTAGAGCTCAGATATTGAGAAAATACCATTTTGCAACAAAAGGAACAAGAACTTGTTGGAGAAATTGATTCTAGGATTGAGACATGGAAAGTTCAAGGTGAACCTTACACATCTTGTGAAGTCAGAATATAAGGAAGTGCTTAAACATGTATAAGGAGAAACTGGATAACTCATACATTTCTGGTAGGAATGTAAAATTGTACAGTCACTCAGGAAAACAGTTTAACAGTTTCTTATATAAAATTAAACATGCGAAATCGTTAGGTCCAGAAATTGCACTTTGGGAATTTATTCAAGAGCAATAAAAACTTAAATTCACACAAAAATCTGTACATGAATGTTTATAGTAACTTTATTCATAATAGCCCAAAAGTAGGGGGGAAAAAAGATGTTCTTTGATGAGTGAATGGGTAAAAAACCTATTGAATATCTCAACCATGGCATATTAGTAATAAAAAAGAATGAATTTATACACACCACAACTTAATCTCCAGTGGATTATGCTGAATGAAAAAAAGCCATTCCCTAAAGATTATATACAGTGAGTCCATTTATATAACATTTTTGAATTGACAAAGGTTTAGAAATAGAAAATGGATTAGTGGTTGCCAAGTGTTAGGGACCATGATGGGGAGGGTGGTCAGAGGAAGGTGGAGTTTATAAAACGGACACACAAAGGATCCTATGGTATTGAAACTGTTCTGTATCTTGACTATAGTGGTGAATACATAAAATCGAACAAGTGATAAAATTGCACAGAACTAAATACACAAGTACAAATTAAACTGGAAAAATATGAATATGATAGGTGGATTGTATCCATGTCAGTATGCTGATTGTGATATTGTGCTATAATTTGCAAGCTCTCCCATGTAGAAGAGCTCGAGTAAAAGGTACAGGGTTCTTTCTGTATTATTTCTTACAAGTGCATACAAATTTATAGTTATCTCAAAAAACAGAAAGTTTAATTAAAGAAAAAGGATGGTGGAATGACAAAGCAACACAAATGTCAACAGAAGGAGTTCCCAGTGCCTAGTGCTGGAATAATTTGAGCAACAAAACAAATAATAAAGAGTATCAGATTATAATTCATATGATAAAATATCCATAGGAGTAAACTGATACAAATTAATGAATAAACATATAAATGGAAGAGACCACTCTTTTATACAGAGGAACCCCAAATAAATATGGAGAAGAAATTAGAGAAATATTAAATAACCATTAGGGAAAATTCTCAAAAATAAGTATTTATATAATATCTACCAATTATGCTAAAATCGGTGGTCAAAAATTTGAGGAGAAATAGGCTATTAATATAGCCTCAAAATATTTCTCCCAAAGTATTTATCAATTAAAAAGGAAATGCTATTATGAATAAAGCTGCTATGAACATTCATGTACAGGTTTTTGTGTGAATATAAATTGTACTTTCTCTGGGATAAATGCCCAACAGATAGCACCCTAACTAAATGATCAAAGTCAGTAAAACTAGTAGTAAGACAAATTAACATCTTGTGTTCCCCTTATATAACACACTTAAAAACTCTGTGAATACAGTTAATGTAGTAGGTCCGTTTTGTTCAGTTCTTGCTTATCTCTGTAGCCAGAATGATGACTCTTTGTCAAATTCTGAAAACTTTAGAATAATCACAAAATTAATTGGTAATGATATTATTCCATATGCCTAAAGTAGTGGCTCGAGATAAACCAGGTTATTGGCATGTTTGAAGTAAATACGAAGATTCATGGTATTTACTTAGAACCTGGTCCAGGGTCTGGCCATGTGGCAGAGATGTGCCTGTGTGACCAGCTCCTGTTAGGAATTTTGGATTCCAAGACTCCAGCTGGCTTTCTTGGGCAAGGATATCTCATACACATTCCTGTAGTTCACAGCTAGAAAGAAAAATGTGTCTGTGTATCTTTGTCCTGCAAAAGGATGACAAAGGGATGGTAAAGACTTTTTTAGCATATGTCTATATATCTTTTTCCTGCTCTTCTTGCACATCATCTTTTGCTGTAACAACTTTAGCTGTGAATATATCTTTGAGTCCTGTGAGTAATTGCCAAACCAGTGAGTAGTCATGGGATCCCTGAGACAGGAATACAATATCATGCCTATGGTTTTCTTGACAAAAATGTGTAAGTACAATTTACTCAAAAATAAATCATTAATTGGTCCACACAATAACTGACCCATACTCATAAAATTTCAAGGTCATGCAAGTCAAAGAATGAGGATCTGTCAGTTACTGGAGGAGACTAAGGATCTGCACAAATTGAATGCAATGTGAGGACTTGGATTGGATCCTGGACAAGAAAAATGACACTATGGGGAAACTGATGAAATTTGAAAATGGCAGAATTTAGTTTAGAATATTGTGTAGTTTAGTACATTATATTGTATGAATGGCAGTTTCTTGGTTTTCTTGTAAGTGTTGATACTAGAGGAAACTGGTAAAATATATATGCAAACTCTACACTATTTTTGCAACTTATCTATAAGCCTACAATTATTTCAGAATAAAAAAATGAAAATGAAAATGAAAATGAAGATGAAATAAATATGTTTGCAGACAGAAACAGAAAATTCATCTTTAGTAAACCTCCATTACAAGAAGTGCTAAAAAGTAAAATGTTCTTAAGTCTGAATGGAAATGACAGTAGGTGAAACTGAGGATCTGTCAGTAGGAATTAACAGCACCAGAAAGGGTAAATATAAAATTCTTGGTTAAAGTATTAATTAAAAGTCCACTCACTAAAACAACAACAATATATTATGGGTTTATAGCATACATAGAAGACAAGAGAGCATAAAAAGGAATGGGGCAGAGGTAAATCAAACTATAAAGTAAGTTTTTTATGTTCTTTATAAAATTGTACAATATTACTTGAAGGTAGACTGTGATCATTGAAAGATGCTTAATAAAATATAGCAACCATTAAAAATGAAAATTGAAAGAGATACAATATAATAAAAAAATTAAAGGTATACTAAAAAGAAAACAGGAAAGAGAAACAGAGGAACAGTACACAAATGGGTCAAATGACAACTAAATAGGAGGATGAGAGACCCAAGCCTGGCCATATTAATATTTACATTAAGTGTAAATATACTAACTCTTAAGTTAAAAGGAAGAGATTTTAAGGCTGAAAAAAAACCAATATTTGTGATTTATAGGAAAAATGTTTTAAATGTAAAGAAACAAGTTGAAAGCAAAAGGTGAAAAAAGGTATATCATACAAAGATGATGCTGATATGGCCACATTAATACAAATAAGTAGACTTTGAGACAAAGTATATTATTACAAATAAGGAGGGTTATTTCATAATAATACAAGGTTAACTCATCTGTTAAAAAAAACTATTCTGAATGTATATATAGCTAATAATAGAGCCTAAAAATTCATGTAGAAAAAACAGACAAAACTTTAGGGAAAAGGAAAAGAATCTATGTCTATTTTCAGAAATGTATTAACTGATTTGCCTGAGATAGACACACACAAAAAAAATCATTATAGATATAGAATGGATGACTTGACCAAATTGACATTTATAGAACACTGCACCCACCAATTTCAGAATACATATTCATTGTTTTCAAGTAAAAAAATTACATGCTTGGCCATAAAACATGTCTGAATAAATGCCAAAAGATTGAATCATACAGTACATACTCTGTGAAACTGTGGAATTAAATTAGAAATTAGTAACAATATGATCTTTGAAATCCCCAAACATTTGGAAATTAATATCACACATCTAAATAATGAGAGCATCATGACATACAGGGTATCATGATTCCCAAACACTTCTATGAGACAATTCATTCTTTAATTGTATGCTCTGGGAGAAACCAGACACCATAATAAAGGGAAACTTAAGGCACCCTCTGGAGAGGCTCATGTGCTGAACTTTGTGGATGTTACCTGTGACATCCTCTGAACATGAGCAGGTTCTCACAGTGAAGATCCAAGAAAGATTTCCTGGTGGCACTAAAATAGAGGGATGGATAAAGTTATCATTGTGAAGTAATTCAGAGAAATTTTCCAAAACAAAGGCTGCCTCTTGAAGGGGAAAGACTTTACCAGACTGTTCTCTCAGCTGGGATAAGGGAATTTGGCCAACTCCTTCCTGTCTCACGTTGGTGGGAGGATAGAATTATACCATTGAAGAAACATTTGTGAAGGTCACAGCTCAAAGACACAAGCCCACTAAAAGTTTGAGATTAAATCACGCCCCTTCCCAATCCCACCTTTTACCATCAAACTAACAGGTTTCTAGAATGATAACAGGGATTTAAACTTGAATGAGCTGCAGATATAGACTCTCTTTGAGGAAGAGTACTTAGGAAAACCCCAAATCAGGAGGGGAGACAAAGCCAAGGACACTGGAAGAATTTCAAAGCTCTGGCCAACATTAAATACAGCTCAACACCTAGCTAAATAAACATAAATCTTTACATAAAATACACATTCACCCCAGTTCCTATTATCCAATACATGTCTGGCTTTCAACAAAAAATTACAAACTATGTCAAAGGCAAGAAAAAACAGACAAAGCAAGAATCAAAATTAGAATCATGTATGTTATAGTTGTGATTATCAGACAGATTTTTAAATAGCCACAATTAATATGTTGAGGATTCTAATGGAAAAAGTTGACAACATCCAAAAATAAGTGAATAATGTAAGTAGAGAGATGGGAACTCTAAGAAAGAATCAAAAGGAAATGCCATAAATAAAAAACACCAACAGAAATGAAGAATGCATTTAATTGGATCATCAGTAGAGTCAATACAGGTGAGGACGGAGTCAATAAGCTTCAGGGTAGGTCAATAGAAATTTTCTAAACTGAAATGCAACAAGAAAAAGGGAGAAGAAAAAAACCCAAACAGAACATTCAGAATCTGTGGGAAATTTTCAAAAGGATTACATATGTATGATTGGAATACTAGAAGGAGGAGAAAGAGAACAGAGCAGAAAAATATTTAAAGTAATAATGGGCAAGAATTTTCCAGAATTAATGATAAGAGAACATTACAGATTCAGAAATCTCAGAGAATACCAATAAGGATAAAAACCAAACACCAACCAACCAAACACACACACATACACACACAAACACAAACTACATCTAGGAATATCATGTTCAAGCTACATAAATCCAAACACACAGAGGAAATATTGAAAAAAAACCAAAGGTGGGGGAAAGGGACATTACTTATATAAGATGAAACAAAAATTACAGCAGAGTTTCCTGCAGAAGCTATGCAAGCAAAGCCACCTGGCTGGCTCAGACAGTAGAGTATATGACTCTTGATCTCAAGGTCATGAGTTTGAGCCCCACATTGGGCCTAGAGATTACAGAAGCTATGCAAGCAAGAAGACAGTATAGTAAAATATTTAAAGTGTTAGAAGAAAAAAACTCATTAACTTCTAACTATAGGCTAGAATTCTATATCAAGTAAAACTGCCCTTCAATAATAATAACTAAAAGAATTGATTGCCATTATTCCTGCACTGTAAGAAAATGTTAAAATAATTCTTCAGGTTCATGTAAAATTATATTGATAAGAAATTCGTGACCTATATCACAATAAATGTAATGCTAGAGAAGGAATAAATAAAAACATTTTATTTTCCTTATTCTTAGTTGACCTTAAAAATAGCTTACTTAAGGTACAATTAATAATAATGTATTGATTGATTAAAGCATGTGGATAATAAGTGAGATGAATTTCAGCAATCTCATGAGGAATGAAAGGATTTGGAAATTATGTGTTATAAGGTAACTGTATTACACATGAAGTGGTATAGTGTTATTTAAATATGGAGTTTGGGGAAGGCAAAAATCAATCAATCAATCAATAAATGAGTTAGAGTAATTAAAAATGTATATTGGAAACACTAGAGAAACTACTAAATTTTTTAAATATTTTATTTTATTTTGTTATGTTATGTTAGTCACCATACAATACATCATTAATTTTTGATGTAGTGATCCACGATTCATTGTTTTTGTGTAACACCCAGTGCTCCATGCAGTACTTAATACCCATCACCAGGCTAACCCATTCCCCCACCCCCCTCCCCTCTAAAATCCTCAGTTTGTTTTTCAGAGTCCATAGTCTGTCATGGTTCGTCTCCCCCTCCAATTCCGCCCCCCCTTCATTTTTCCTTTCTTTCTCCTAATGTCCTCCATGCTATTCCTTATGTTCCACAAATAAGTGAAATCATATGATAATTGACTTTGTTTGCTTGACTTATTTCACTTAGCATAATCTCCTCCAGTCCCATCCATGTTGATGTAAAAGTTGGGTATTCATCCTTTCTGATGGCTGAGTAATATTCCATTGTATATATGGACCACATCTTCTTTATCCATTCATCTGTTGAAGGGCATGTCAGCTCTTTCCACAGTTTGGCTATTGTGGACATTGCTGCTATGAACCTTTGGGTGCATATGGCCCTTCTTTTCACTACATCTGTGTCTTTGGGGTAAATACCCAGGAGTGCAATTGCTGGGTTATAGGGTAGCTCTGTTTTTAATTCTTTGAGGAACCTTCACACTGTTTTCCAAAGTGGCTGTACCAACTTGCATTCCCACCAACAGTGTAAGAGGGTTCCCCTTTCTCCACAACCTCTCCAACATTTGTTGTTCCTTGCCTTGTCAATTTTTGCCATTCTAACTGGTGCAAGGTGGTTTCTCAATGTTTTGATTTGAATTTCCCTGATAGCTAATGGTGATGAACACTTTTTTTATGTGTCTGATAGCCATTTGTATGTCTTCCTTTGATAAGTGTCTTTTCGTGTCTTCTGCCCATTTTTTGACTTGATTATTTGTTTTTTGGGTGTTGAGTTTGAGAAGTTCTTTATAGATCTTGGAAATCAGAACTTTGTCTGTAGTGTCATTTGCAAATATCTTCTCCCATTCTGTGGGTTGCCTCTTTGTTTTGTTGACTGTTTCCTTGGCTGTGCAGAAGCTTTTTAACTTGATGAAGTTCCAAAAGTTCATTTTTGCTTTTGTTTCACTAGCCTTTGGAGATGTATCTTGAAAGAAGTTGCTGTGGCCGATGTCGAAGAGGTTACTGCCTATGTTCTCCTCTAGGATTTTGATGGATTCCTGTCTCACATTGAGGTCTTTTATCCATTTTGAGTTTATCTTTGTGTATGGTGTTAGAGAATGGTCGAGTTTCATTCTTCTGCATGTGGCTGTCCAATTTTTCCAGCACCATTTATTGAAGAGACAGTCTTTTTTCCATTGCATATTTTTTCCTGCTCTGTTGAAGATTATTTGACCATAGAGTTGAGGGTCCATATCTAGGCTCTCTATTCTGTTCCATTGGTCTATATGTCTGTTTTTGTGCCAGTACCATGCTGTCTTGGTGATTGTTGCTTTGTAGTATAGCTTGAAATCTGGCAATGTGATGCCCCCCAGCTTTGTTTTTCTTTTTCAACATTTCCTTGGCGATTAGGGGTCTTTTCTGATTCCATTCAAATTTTAGGATTGAGAAACAAATTTTTTTTTAAAAAGAGATAAAAGGAAATCATAAAGTGCTCAATTAAAATGAAAAAAAAGAAAGTGAAGGAAAAGATATAAACAAATACCATAAATACAAACCAGTTACAAATATGGTAGATAGCAATCTAACTATGTCAATATCACTTTAAATATGAGCAGTATAAATACATCAATTAAAAGACAGAATGTCAAAATAGATAAAATAAGACAAAACTATGTTTTGTCTACAAGAAATTCAGTTTAACTCTTTTCCTCCCCGGCTGCTTGAAGCTTGGCCGCCATCATGAATGACACAGTAACTATCTGGACCAGGAAGTTCATGACTAACCGACTACTTCAGCAGGAACAGATGGTCATTGATGTTCTTCACCCCAGAAAGGCAACAGTACCTAAGACAGACATTCGGGAAAAACTAGCCAAAATGTACAAGACCACACCAGATGTCATATTTGTGTTTGGATTCAGAACCCATTTTGGTGGTGACAAGACAACTGGCTTTGGCATGATTTATGATTCCTTGGATTATGCAAAGAAAAATGAACCCAAACACAGACTTGCAAGACATGGCCTGTATGAGAAGAAAAAGACATCAAGAAAACAGTGAAAGGAATGCAAGAACAGAATGAAGGAAGTCAGGGGGACTGCAAAAACCAATGTTGGTGCTGGCAAAAAGAAGTGAGCTGGAGATTGGACAACAGAAGGAGTAAAGATGCTGCAGTGGCTTTATCTGTGGTGGTTGTGCAGATTTTTCATGAGAGGATCAATAACCTAAGAATGTTAATGTGAAAAAAAAAATCAGTTTAATTATAAGTACTTAGATAGGTTATTAGTAAAGGGATGGAGAAAGATGTACCATATTACCACTAATCAAAAGAAAGCTGGAGTAACTATATGAATTCAAACAAAACAGATTTCAGAACAAGAAAAATTGTTGGGTAAAAGAAGGGTGTCACATAATAATAAAAGGTCAGTTGTCTAAGAAGAAATAATAATCTTAAATGTGTATGCATCTGACAGCATAGTGTCAAAATTATGAGGCAAAGGTTGAGGGAAGTGAAAGGAGAAATTCACAAATTCACTATCATAGTTGGAGATACCAATACTTCTTTTTCAGTAATTGACAGATCAAGCAGACAGAAAATCATTAAGAATATAGTTGAACTGATCAGCACTATCAGTCAACTTGATCTAATTGACATTTATAGAATACTCCTTCACAAAACAGAATACACTTTTATCTCAAACTCACATGGAACATTAACCAAGATAGAACACATTCTTGCCCATGAAACACAACTAAAATTTAAAAGAATAGAAATTATAAAAAATATGTTCTCAAACCAACTGGAATTAAACTAGAAATCAACACCAGAAAGGTAGCTTGGACAATCCCCAAAGATATTTGGACATCCCCAGAGTTATGGAAATGAAACAATGCAATTCCAAATAATTATTGAGCCAAATAAGAAATCTTAAGGGAAATTAAAAAAAAAAAATGAACTAAAATCTCAACAGAAGTTCAACCAAAAAAAAAAAGATCAAGAATGAAAACTTTCTAAGAGTGAAAAGTCCAGGACCAGATGACTTCACTGGTGAACTTTACCAAACATTTAAAGAAGAATTAACACCAATCCTTCTCAAATTCTTCCAGAAAAAATTGAAGAGGTGGGAATACTTTCAACTCATTCTATGAGGCCAGCATAACCAAATCAAAGCCAGATAAAAACATTAGAAGAATATAATAGGTGAATATCCCTTGTGAATATAGATGCAAAAAGTCTCAACAAAATACTAACACATCAGACCCAATAGCATAATAAAAGGATGATGCACTACAACCAACTGGGATTTATCCTAGTAATGCAAAAATGGTTCAAAATAATAAAATCAATCAATTTAATATACCACATTATAGGATAAAGGAAAATAAGTACATGATTATCTCAGTTGACAAAAAATAAAAGGCACTTTACGAAATCCAACACCTTTCATAATAAAACAAGCTCAGGCCCCCTCCCCCCACTGCACCCCTCAGCTCTCCCTCCTTTCCTTTATTCCTGGCCCCACCTGCCAAAATGAACAGCTCAGACGGGGAGAAGCAGCTGCAGCTCATCACCAGTCTGAAGGAGCAAGCCATAGGCGAATATGAAGACCTCAGAGCAGACAACCAGAAAACAAAGGAGAAGTGTGACAAAATTAGGCAAGAACCAGATGAAGCTGTTAAAAAACTGGAGGAATTTCAGAAAATTTCTCACATGGTTATAGAAGAAGTCAATTTTATGCAGAACCATCTTGAAATAGAGAAGACTTGTCAAGAGAGTGCTGAAGCTCTGGCGACAAAGCTAAATAAAGAAAATAAAACATTGAAAAGAATCAGCATGTTGTACAGGGCCAAGCTGGGACCAGATGTAATCACCGAGGAGATCAACATCGATGACGAAGATGTTAGCACAGACCCAGAAGGCACCGCAGAGACCTATGTCTCTGTGCAGTGTCAGAAGCAGATCAAAGGTGGGACTCTTGGCTTCACCACTGAGCATATTTTGGATAATGTTTCTCAGCCCTGGTTGCCCATTGGAATCACCTGAGAACTTTAGAACTTGGGCCCTGCTTCAAAAAATTTCGGATTTAAATGTCCCAGGGAGTAACCTGGTTGAGAATCATGATAGGACGTAACGTTGGTGAGTTATGAATTACTTTCTCATTTGGGATTAGGCACTTTTGAAAGCACTGTCTTGATGGAAACAACCAGTGTGTAAAATTTCTTAAATATATGGACTATGCATTGAGATATTTTTGTTAAGCAAAAGAAAGAATGTATAAAAATATATTTAGCCAATGCCTAAAAAAAATAAAAAATAAAACAAGCTCAGAAAACTAGGAATAGAAAGAAACTTCCTCAACATAATAAAAACTCACAGATGACATCAGTCGTGAAAGACTGAAAACTTTGCCTGAGCAGGAACAAGACAAAGATGCCCACTTTCCCAAAGCCATTCAACACTGTACTGGAAGTTGTAGCCAGAGCAGTTAGACAAGTTAAAAAAAATAAAGAACATCAAAATTGGAAAGAAAGAAGTAAAACTATCTCTGTATTGGCTAATGTGATCCTCTATATATAAAGTCCCAAATAATCTACAAAAAAAGCTACTAGAGATCATAAATGAATTCAGCAAAGTTTTAGGGTATAATATCAATATAAAAAATCACTTGTACTTCTGTACACCTGCAAAGAATGAGCTGAAAAGAGAATTAAGAAAGAAATTCTATTTGTAGTAGTATGTAAAAATAAACTGTTAGGAATAATTTGATGAAGGAGATAAAGATTTATACACTGAAAACTACAACATATTTCTGAAATAAACTGAAGAAGTCCTATATTCATGGGTAGGAAGATTTAATCTTGTTAAGATATCAGTGTTACCCAAACCTATCTATGGATTCATTGCAATTTCTATCAAAATTCCAACAGCCTTTTTGAAGAAATGGAAAAACCAATCCTCAAGATTTTATGGAATTCCACTGAACACCAAACAGCCAAAACAGTCTTGAAAAAGAAGAACAAATTTGTTGGATCCCTACTTCCCAATTTCAAAAGTTACTACAAAGCTACTATAATCAAAACAGTGTGGTATTGGCATAGATGTACGTGTTGACCAATGGAATAAAATTGCAAACCTAGAAATAAACCTGTGTGTCTATGGTCATTTAATTTTTGACAAGGGTGCCAGTTCTTTTCAATGTGGGAAGAACAGTATCTTCAAAAAATAGGCCTGGGACGACTGAATTTCCCCATGCAAAAGAACAAATTTGGACCCCTGCTTCATGCTACATACAAAAATTAACTCAAATTGGGCAGTGACCTAAATGTTAGAGCTAAAATCATAAAAATCTTAGAAGAAAACATAAGGGAAAATCTTAATAACTTTGAATTTGACAATGGATTCTTAATTATGACATCAAAATACAGGCAACAACAACAAGATAAATTGGGCTTCATTAAAATTGAAAACATTTGTGCATCAAAGGACATTATTAAGAAAATGAAAAGACAACCTACAGAATGGGAGAAAATATTTACAAATTGTATATTGTAATGTCCAGATTGTACAAGGAACTTCTGTGACTGAACAACAAAAAGACATATTAAAAAAATTGGTAGAGGAATTGAATAGATGTTTCTCCAAAGAAGATACACAAAGGACCAATAAGAACATGAAAATATGTTCAACATCATCAATCATTAGGGGAATGAAAATCAAAATCACAGTGAGATAACACTTTATGCCCATAAGATTGGTAAAAATAATAATAATAATGAAAATAATGACTGTTGGTGAGGATGTAGAGAAATTGGCACCTCATACATTACTGGTGGGAATGTCCAATGGTGCAATTGCTATAGGAAGCAGTTTGCTGGCTCCTCAAAAAGCTAAAAATAGAATAACTACATGAGTCAGCAATTTCTAGTCATATACCCAATAAAAAAGAAAACAGGAACTCAAATACTTATATATCGATGTTCACTGCCGCATTATTAACAATAGCCAAAAAGTAGAAACAAGGAAATGGGGCGCCTGGGTGGCTTAGTTGGTTAAGCGACTGCCTTCGGCTCAGGTCATGATCCTGGAGTCCCTGGATCGAGTCCCGCATCGGGCTCCCTGCTCGGCAGGGAGTCTGCTTCTCCCTCTGACCCTCCCCCCTCTCATGCTCTCTCTCTCTCATTCTCTCTCTCAAATAAATAAATAAAATCTTAAAAAAAAAAAAGAAACAAGGAAATGTCCATCAACAGATGAATGGATAAACAAAATATGATATGTACAATGGAATATTGTTTAGCCAAAGAAAGGAATGAAGTTCTGATACATGCTACACCATGGATGAACCTTGAAAACATTATGTTAAGTGAAATAAGCCAGACACAAAAGGAAAAATATTATATGATTCCACTCATGTGAAATTGAATAGAATAGGCAAATTTGTAGAGACAAAAACTATATTAGATGTTACCAGGGGCTGAAGGAAACAGAAGATGAAATGTTAATGCTTAGTGGTTATAGAGTTTCTGTGGATTGATGAAACAGTTTGGGAAGTAGATGGTGGTGATAGTTGCACAACATTGTGAATATAATTAATATGACTGAATTGTACACTTAAGGGTGATTAAAATGGCGTACTTTGCAGTATGTAAATTTTCCACCATAAAAAAGATTTAGTGACCAAAAATATTGAGCAGACATTTCACCAAAGAAGATATAAGAATGGCCACTAGGCACATGAACAAATGTTCAACATCATTAGTCAGCAGATAAACATAAAATAAAACAATAATTTGAAATCATTTCACACCAACTAGGAGGCTAAAAACCAGTCTGACAACACCAAATGACAGGGATATGGAGCTACTGAAACTTCCATCCATTGTTGGTGGGAGTGCGGAAGAGGTACAACCACTTTGGAGGATGTTTTCCAGTTTCTTACAACATTAATGATATATCTGTCCTACAGTTTAGCAATTCCACTCCAATAAATATATTTAAGAGAAAGGAAAGCTTGTCTCTACAATATGACTTTTGCAGGAATATTTTCTATGGCTTTATAATAGTCAAAAATAGTCAAAATCTGGAAACAATTTAAATGTCCATCAAGAGGAGGATAAACTTATGTTCATTGCATAATACTACTCATCAATTAAAAGAACAAACTACTGATACACACAAATATGGTTAGATCTCATAGACATTGTTCTGAGTTTAAAAAGCTAGAGACAACGGTATACATTATACGATCCCAAATATGTAGGGTTCTAGAAAAGGTAAAGCAAACCTTTGTTTAGTCAGAAAGTAATTCCTTTTGGAAGAGATTTGGCTACAAAGGATTGTTAGAAAACTTACTGGAATCATGGAGATATTCTGTATCTTCTCTTGGTGATCACATGGATGCCTTTGATTATTAAAACTTATTAAATAGGGGAAGTTAGGTTGTATTATGAGTAAATCATATCACAATAAAAAATAAAAAATGAAAAATAAAATTAGCCTTGTGAATTTGTATGTAAACTTTAATAACAGAATGTGATTTACTTTTAATTTTTTGAAGATGCTCAGGAACATGGTTGCAAGTATTAGCATCATAGATTATTATTGCTTGTTGCAAGTAGACTGTATGTAAATTACATTTTTACCAGCAGTTTCATCATACTCAGTTTTGATTTTTTTAATTAATGTGAAAAGCATCAGAAAGTCTTTCCTCTCATATAACACTATTCCTCATTTATATATGCCAATGAAGTGCAGATTATTGTTTTAAATTCTTCTTGATATTTCTTATAGTATGTAGGAAAGATCATGGTAAGAAAAGGAAAAGGTGAGGAAAATATTCATTTATCTTTCTTATAAAATCTGTGTTGGGTCGTTGCCTCTATGGTGATGAGGTTTAGTTGCCAAGGAGAAAGGATTCAGAGTTGGCGTTATGTGCTCTGATATACTGCTGATTTGTTGGGTAATGAAGCAAGTGAGACAACCTCTTATCCAAGATCATTACCTTCAACTTCCTTGGAAATGAAATTAGATATTCTCCAAGAGTCACCATTCTAGCTCACAAAACCTAAAGGATTTATTTAGGAGTACTTTTACTTCTGCCCCAGGATTGGGTAATCAATTTTTTGCAGATAATTATTGATGCCCATGTGTCTAAACCTTCCTCAGACACTATAAGCTGCTGAAAGTCTATAAGCAATTTTTATGCTAGATCCCAGTGCTCAGGAAATTACAATCTAGCCTGGCGTGGACATGTGATGTGAGGCGGTAAGCAAGATGAAGTGGGGAAGCAAGATATACAAATACTAAGCAATTAAAAGACAAGGCACAACCACATTTAATTAAATGAAACATGTTATCTAGATAGTAAAGGGCTATGGGTGATGTGGAAGAGGAGAGAGAGATCATTGGGAGTTACAAATAAAATGTTTTCTCCCTTAATAAGAACAATGTTTTGGTGTTGGGGGTGGGGTGGAGGGGATACCATAGTATTCTTGCATATACCCAATCTATTAAAAAACTGAATCCCTGGGCCTGCATCATTTTTACCTAGTGGATTTTTTTAAACTGATTTCTTTCTTTTTTTTTTTTTTTTAAGATTCTATTTATTCATTTGAGAGAGAGAGAAGGAGAGAGAGTGAGAGAGTACAAGCAGGGAGGAGAGGGAGAAGCAGGCTCCCTGCAGAGCAAGGAGCCTGATGTGGGGCTCGATCCCAGGACTCTGAGATCATGACTCGAGCCGAAGGCAGACACTTAACCAACTGAGCCACCCAGGCGCCCCTAAACTGATTTCTTATGATGGTTTTGTTCTCAGTAAGTGAGGAAGTCACTTAGGTTAATGAGTTACTTAAGATGAGAGACTGTGGACTCTGAGAAACAAACTGAGGGTTCTAGAGGGGAGGGGGGTGGGAAGATGGGTTAGCCTGGTGATGGGTATTAGAGGGCACGTACTGCATGGAGCACTGGGTGTTAAACGCAATCAATCAATCATGGAACACTACATCAAAAACTAATGATGTATGGTGACTATCATAACACAATAAAATAAAATTAAAAAAAAGATTACAAAACTCATAAGGGTAAAATGGGATTTTAATATAGGTCTGCTGGTTGCAAAATTTTAACAAATTATATGCTATCCTTGGAACCCTCTGAACTCAAATGTCTGAGGCTTATGGTATTTAGGACTCCCAGTGATAATCCAAAAATAGTACCAAGAAACTTCAAGGGACATGTGATTATCAGGAGCCCTGCAAGGACACAAGGCTAATATGCTGCTGATTTTGTGGGAAGCCTATGGCTATGCTGGTTTTAAGGTAACTGATGGAGAAGACTTTCTCTCCCTCTCCCTGCAATCTCCAAGTCAGCGATAAGTCTTAGGAAGTTAGTGGTGACCTGACTCACTCCTCAGGTCATGGATCCTAGAGAAAATTCAGATCTTGTACTTGTCTTTGAAAATGTCCTGGCAGGGCCTAGAGATGATGAGCTCTGCTCCAATGTATGCCAAATCATCAAATTATGTTTAAATTAGTGAAAGATTTTGAGCACCTACAATATATCCCCATAGTGCCTTGTATAGTGTCTGGAACAACAATAATTCAGTGGTACGTTGAAGGTAACTTGTACAATCCCCTAAGAGTCAATTGTTAAATTTTCAGGAGTTTTGTTAGCTGGTTAAACACAGTCATATTAAACGTTAAATTATAGGGGCGCCTGGGTGGCTCAGGTCTGCCTTCAGCTCAGGTCATGTTCCTGGGGTCCTGGGATCAAGCCCCATGTCGGGCTCTCTGCTTAGCAGGGAGTCTCCTTCTCCCTCTCCCTGCCACTCCCCCCTGCTTGTACTCTCTGTGTGTCAAATAAATAAATAAAATCTTTAAAAAAACCCATTAAATTATGAACATACCTTTGGATAAGTTATATTAAAAGGATGCTCAGAAATCATCATTCCATAATTTTTCTGCATTTTACTATTGTGTTTGTTCTTGAATGTCATGTTTATCTATTGAATCTCTAGAGTGGAAATAATCATGTGCTCCTGCACATAGCTTTCTAACTTCGCCCTGAGTGGCATTATGTTTATAGTCTGAAATCGGCCGTGCTGCGAGAACTTACACCATGGAAATAGGCAAACACTACAGATCAGGGGGTCACTTATTGTTTCTTGATTGTCTATATTTAAGAATGTTACACTGAAAATGATGATAATACAGATATAACTTGAAAGTATGTCATGTCTGTAACTGTTACATTGTAAATAGCACAAAAGATTGAGAAAATATTTTCCCAGCATTCAACTGTTACTCAAATCAGCTAAGAAGTCACTCATGTTGTTGAAAAATGAGTAAAGTTCCAACCTACTTCTACTTGTTTCACTTTCATCCTCTTTTTTTTTTTTAAAGATTTTATTTATTTATTTATTTGAGAGAGAGAATGAGAGAGAGAGAGCACATGAGAGGGGGGAGGGTCAGAGGGAGAAGCAGGCTCCCTGCCAAGCAGGAAGCCCGATGAGGGACTCAATCCAGGGACTCCAGGATCATGACCTGAGCCGAAGGCAGTCACTTAACCAACTGAGCCACCCAGGCGCCCCACTTTCATCCTCTTAACATAAACAAAATATCAGCAAATATTCATGTCAGAAATATTCTTGTTCATTAATTGCAGGCATAGTTTGGTTATGGATACAAGAGTTTGGCAAAAAAATCAAAGTATTTTCTGAGAATTAATTGGTTATGTGAAAATTACAACAAAGTTATATATTTTATTATCTATAAATTATATATTCTGTATATCAGTTAAATTTTAATAAATTTGTATGTGTATATAAAATTATGTACATATAAATATATGTATGTTTATATCTATTTATAGATAGATATAGATAGACATACATTCTTTCTGCCAGAGAGGCACCTATTTGTTATTAATGAGCATACTATACTGTAAAACCCAATCTCTGCCCTCAAACAGATAAATCTAGGTATATGGATGTTTTTTGTATGATTATAGCAAATACTATAAGGGGCCATATTAAAGAAACCAAATGCTCTGAGGGATCAAATGAGAGAAAGTTGGGGGAGAGAGAGGAGGAGAGAAGGAGTAAGAGAGAGAGAGAACATTATGTAGGAAGGATCACCATTGTGATTCCGTGTTACTGTCATTCAGTGGTGATCCTTCCTACTTAATGTGCATGAAGATGGTGGCCGTTTGATGGATCTTTAAGGATGGTGAGAATATACAGGCAAGAGAGGGCATTCCAAATAAAGAGAAAGACTTGATCAAAGCTGTATGATCAGCTTTACAGATAAAGAAGTGAGGGAGTCTGGGCTTTGGAGGCTGTCAGGGAAATAGACAAAAGAAGGCAAATGAAGTAAGTCTTAAAGGATGAGTAGATTTTTGACTTGCAAGGAAGACAAGGACCTTCCAGTCACATTCATGCATTTGGGGAGAATATAGTGAGAGACTACACTAGAATATGAGGATATGGTATGAAGGAATACAAAGAGGCATCAGGAACCATGGACTGTTTTTGGGCAACAGAGAAAACATGATCAGAATGTGGAACATGAACTCTAGTAAGTATTTCAGCAGTTGTGTGGATGGCAGCAATAACAGGGATGAGACCATTACTGTGTTCCAAACCAATACGGCAAAGAAAAGCCAATGAGGGCCTGGGCTCGGGCGGTAGCAGAGCAGTGAAGGGGAAGACAACGTTGCAAGAAGCACTGTGAATTTGGAGGGATTTGGCAACTTATTGTCCCTTCAGTCGAGACAAAGTTAGCCCTGCTGCTTTTGTACCAGGGGGTCAAGTGCCTGCCCTATTGCCTAATTTGCGCTATAGGCATGTCTGTATCTTCACATTTGCCTACCAGTCCTCCAAAGCCCAACTGATGTTTCATTTATAACAGAACTCAGGTGTTCTCCCTTTGTGCAAACACTGTAGCTCTGCAAACTTCAGAATGGCCTTGATCAATTTTGTCACATCCTTTTTATGAAGTAGAATGATTGTTTGCTTAGCTGCCAGGCTCACAAAGAGCAGTTCCTCTGTGTTTTCTCCAAGGTTGCATTGATCAAGTGATAGCCTTCCCTGAATTGTATACCCAGGCATATCCTGTGAGGATCTGGAGTGGTTCTTCCATCCAACAGGACCTGACAAGGGCCATGAGGGTTTTGAGATGAACTTCTTTAATATATTTGATAAGGCTTATCTCTCCCAAAATGTAAATGGCATCTTCTTTAATAAATGGACTGAAATGTAACCTAATTGAATTGAAATTCCATGGGCAATAAGTGACAGGCAGTTCCAGGGTTTTTATCTGTTTGTTTTGCAGATATCATGCATAATAATTTTTTAAATAACTAAATTACAGCTGTTTTGAATAAAAATCGAACTGTAACAATCATGCAGGGGTTGACTTTTTTCTCCATCGATGAAAACCCGTTAATTTTCTTGTTTTCTTCTCTACATGAAGTTTAAACAGAAATATAATCCTTTCATGTCTCACTAGTCTCCAAATCAGAGACTGTAACTTGCCTTCAGTTATTCATTACTTACAGCTTCTTTTTATTCTTTGTATGTATTAAGAGGAGTAGTTTTAGGGCACGTTCTGCATGGAGCACTGGGTGTTATGCACAAACAATGAATCAGGGAACACTACGTCAAAAACTAATGATGTAATGTATGGTGATTAACATAACAATAAAAATTTAAAAAAAAAATTTAAAAAAAGAAGTGTAGTTTTCTTGTAAAACTACATATTATTCTGATTGGAAGCCACAGCTTTCGTGTAAACCAGTTCAAGTAATTGTCCTAGAACTCAGATACCCTAAGCTGTGATCACAGGAGGTCCCTGTCCCACAGACACTCAGCCCAGCTATGGCAAGGTATCTGAGGAACTGCAGAATCATGGTGATGGCAAAGCTGTCCTAAACACACAGCATATGGATACAGTATTCCAGTACGAAATACAATGAAACCAGGTCCAGAAGGATTCTTGATTGAATATTCGCCTGGGATAAAAATAATGTTCTGACAATGACAACTACCTTGAATGGTACTCCAGCAATGATTCAGTGATTGCCAAAGTGGTTTCCTTACTCTAAGTATTGGATTTATGTCTGAGTATACTGATCTACCTGCAGTGCTGAAGTAGGGCCAAAATTCTGAAAGTAACAATGAGAATACTTGCTTTTGGAGAAAACTATGAAACAGCATTGTGTTTAAGTTCTGAGATTGTTTTGTCTTCTCTGCTTAATTCTGTCCCCTCCTAACTTTGGTTCCCAGTTGTCACAATGCATTTGTTGAAGAGTCCATTCTGTCTGTCCTGTTTTCCATTGGTCTGTGTGTCATATGTCAAGTTTGCATTTATGTGTACAGTGTCTTTCTTTTATTCTCTGGAAAGATATGGAAGACTAAACTTTTCTGTTTTTCTAGATAGATGGAACATATCCATAAAGCTGTCTGGTCTTGGTGTTTGCTTCATGGGCAGATTAACAACTACTCATTAAATATTTGTGGTAGTTCCAGGATTATTTAAGGTGGTCACTTTGATAAATTTTCCATGATTTTTAATGGCCTTATCTCTTAATCTCTCTTTCCTGTTTCCAGCCCTTTGTCGCTCTTGGATGTTGTATAGCTTTTCTCTGTCCAGTTCTTTTCTTCTCTCTTCAGTTGTGTTATTCTTCTTTAAAACAATGTGTTTTGTAATTTTAACAAAATATTTATGAAAGTATAATACATGTGCAGAAATGTGCACAGTTCATAAGTGTATAGTTTCATAAATTTTCAAAGTGTGGACACACCAATGTAACCACAATCTACAACAACCACTGCAAGAAATTATTATAGACTCCTACAAGTTTTCTTGCATGCCTCTTTCTAATCACTATTCTCTCATCCACAAAGGCAATCATTATTCTTACTCCTACCCCTGTAGATTTGTTCTAGCTGTTTTTAAGCTTTATACAAATGGAATCATGTATTTTGATCTCTTTTGTGTTTAGTTTCATTGCCAGATAGCAAAGAAGTTTATCATTTTTTTTTCTTTTCAAAGAATTAGCTTTTGATTTGTTTTTTTTTTCCATTTTATGGATTTCAGCTCTGATACTAGTTATTTCATCCTTCTTTGGAAGGAAAAGCTTTTCTTTTTGTAACTTCTTTTTTTTAAAGATTTATTTATTTATGAGAGAGAGAGAGAAAGTTTGGGGGGAATGGGGGAGGGGCAGAGGCAGAGGGAGAGGGAGAGAGAATCTTAGGCAGACTCTGCACTGAGTGCAGAGCCTAGTGGGGAGGCTCAATCTCAGGATCCTGAGATCATGACCTGAGCTGAAACCAAGAGTCAGTCACTTACCATACCACCCGGGTGCCCCTCTTTTTGTAACTTCTTAAGATGGAATCTTAATTATCGATTTTAGTTCTTTAATTCAAATATAAGCATATAAAGTATTAAATTTCCTTCTAATTACTGATTTAGTTGCATCAAAAAATTATATTCATTTTAATTCAATCAAAGATGTCTTCTAATTACTCGTGATTTTTCTTCAAAATGTGGGTTATTTAGAAGTGTGTTGTTTAATCCCCCAAATATTTAAAGATTTACAAAAATTTTTAGGTTAATTTCTAATTTGATTTAGTTGTGATTAGAGAACAAACTTTGTACCAATTCAGTTCTTTTCAGTGTATAGGGACTTTAGTTTTATGTTTTAGAATATTGCATAAACTGAAGAATTTTCCATTTGTACTTGGAAAGTATGCATATTCTGCTACTGTATGGAATATTCTATATGTCAGTTAGACCATGTTAGTTTGTAGTGTCATTCACTCCTATAGCCCTGCTGATTTTATGTCTAGATGCTTTCAAATATGTTACTGTAATCATTAAATTATCTATTTCTCTTTTCAAATATAACTTTTTGCATAATGTATTTTGAGACTTTTTCTTATATGCACATGCATGAGTAATTGTTTTATCTTCCTGATGTATTAACCCTTTTATCATTATGAAATATCTTATTTATCTCTTGTCTCTTGTGATATTTCTTCTTTTTTTTTTTTTAGAGAGAGAGAACATGCACACGTGGGGTGGGAGGAAAGGGGTGGAGGGAGAGGGAGAGAGAGAGAATCTTAAGCAGTTTCCATGCTAGGATCTGTGTTGTCCCCCTCTCTCTTCTCCTCCCTGCCTGCCCCATTCCCATTCTTTCTCTCTCTCTAAAATAAATAAATACTTTTTGAAAAAAGGAAAAAAAGAAAACTAAACATTTTAGATGAAACATTGTATTTACTCTGGATTCTTACTTATATACCTGTTACTGGTAATCTTTATTTCTTTCCATAGACTAGGGTTCTCATCTGGTGTCCTTTCACACATTTCTTTATTTCTTGAAAGGCAGATCTGCTAGCAACAGATTCTTTCTGTGTGTTTTGTTTTGTTTTTTTAATGTGAATACCTTTATTTAACCTTCATTTTTGAGGAATAGTTTTTTACTAGACATAGAATTCTTGGGTGATCTTTTTTCCCCTCCTGCCAGCCCTTTGAATATGCCTTTCCACTGTCTTCCAGCTTTCACTGTTTCTGATGAGAAGCCCACTGCCAATTATCCTGTTGCACCCTTGTATGTGATGAGCCATCTCCTCTTGCTGCTTTCAAGATTTTTCTCTGTTTTGACTGTGGTGTTTCTAGGTATGATTATTATATTTATCATACTTGGTGTTTGTCGAGCTTCTTGGATCAGTAGATTAATATTTCTTACCAAGTTTGGAAAGTTCCTGACCATTATTTTTTCTTTATCTTTTATTTTTATTTTTTTAAAGATTTTATTTATTTATTTAAAAGAGAGAGAGAGAGAGAGAAAGAGCACCAGCAGGGGGGAGGGGCAGAGGAAGAGGGAGAAGCAGAGCAGGGAGCCCGACACGGGGCTCGATCCCAGGATCGTGACCTGAGCTGAAGGCAGACGCTTAACCATCTGAGCCACCCCGGCTCAGAAAAAATATTTTTTTCTGTCACTTTCTCCCCTCCTCCCTTCTCTGGAACTGTCTTGCAGGTCTCTGGAACTCTTTCATTTTCCTCTAATCTTTTTCTCACTATTCGTTGTATTAGATGATTTTTATTTATCTTCCTTCCTCTATACTGATTTTTTTCTCTTCTCCCATCTCAGATTTTCTATGGAACCCATCTAGTGTATTTTTATTTCAGTTACTGTACATATCCACTTTAGAATTTCTTTTTTAAATAGTTCTTATTTCTCTAGTGAGAGTCCCTCTTAAGATGTCATCACATTTCCTTTAATTCTCTGGGCATAGTTTACTTTTGAATTCTTTGTCTAATGAATTCAGCATTTGGGTTCACTCAGCATCATTTTCTATTAACTGCCTCCCCCACCACACAGTATATCTCATATATATATATATATGGCACGTTTTCAATAATGCATTGTATCTGAATTCTGACTTATTTTTCTGAAATATTAAAAAATCAGTAACTACCTGAACATAAACTGCAAAATCTATCTTCACTGCAGTGTATGGCTTTTGACATCTCTGCTTAGCCTTTAGGGATTTCCCTGTGTCTGCATACCTAGTGATGAGTCAGTGAGCTAAACAGAAATTGTGCTCGAACACCTTAAGCCTATAAGGCTTCTATACCCTCTGCCCACTTAATTTGTATGACTTTGGGAGTACATTCAAATTTCAGCCTGTTTTCAGGTCTCTCTTGCCTTCACCTGTTTTTTTGGCTCTTTCCATTATCTTCTCCACATGCATGCAGTTTCTCAGACAGTGAGGGATGTGCAGAATGCTTGTCCAGACTTTCTGTGGCTCTCTCATTTATAAGATATCCTTGTTGAATTTCTGATTGGACTGCCACTTTCTCCAACCAGGACCACAAACTTAGGCTAGCAAAGATAAAAGATTTATTTATTTTTTATCAGATTTACCACTTTTATTCAATAAATTAGCATCGATCCCTTCTACCCTGCACCTGAAATCAAACTTTCTCAGCAAAGCTGCTGGGATTCTCAAATACAATGATAAAATAACTGCTCTCGTTGACTGTGCTGGGAAGTGGGAGTGAGGTGACGGGAATGGCCCAACAAAAAAGGACACTGATCTCATTTGAAGCTGTGGCAGTTTTTCTAAGAATAAATATTTCTCAATTTGTTTTTGCCTTTTATTAATTTCCAGGGCCCTAAATTTGTTTTCAATAATTTCATTCAGTTTTATAGTTCTTGTTTTATGGAGGTTAGCCTAGTTTCCCTAAAGTCCCTAATTCCTGAAATTCTTTTATAAAATTATTTTTATAGGACCACATCTTTTTAAATTAATTCCATGTCTTTTGGTCTTTGCCTGTTCCTTATTTTTTTTTTTAATTTTATCTATTTATTTGACAGAGAGAGACATAGTGAGAGAGGGAACACAGGTCTTGATCGCAGGATCCTAGGATCATGACCTGAGCCGAAGGCATACACTTAATGACTGAGCCACCCAGGTGCCCCTTTGCCTGTTCCTTAAATGTTGATATTTTTCAAGTGTCTCTTCTCAGCATTCTTCTATTCTCATAAAACTCACTCTATCTGATTAAATGGAGAAAGGAGGTTCATTAGTCTGCTCAGGCTATTCTACAAAATACCACAAACTGTGTGACTTAAACAATAGGAATTTATTTCCCTCACCGTTCTGGTGGCTAGGAGACCAAAATCAAGGGGCAAGTGATTTGGTTCCTAATGAGAACTCCCTTCCTGACATGCAGTTACCTCCTCACTGCATTCTCTTAAGGCTGAGAGAGAGAGAGAAAGCACAAACACCTTGGTGTGTCTTCCTATAAGGGTCGGATCACATTATAACCTAATTATCTCCCAAAGGCCCCATTTCCAAATACCATCACATTGGGGGTTAGGACCTCCACATACGAATTTTTGAGAGACACAAATGTTTAATCCATAAGAGGAGAGATGGAGTAGGGTCTCTCAGCCAGAGAAGGCTGGAGCAGGTACAGAAAACATAGAGTAGGAGAGGATGGCTGGGTCACAGAGAAGACAGCAACTTAGAATGGGTTCCTAGGAAAGGGGCTCAGGCTGATATGATACCCGGTGCCCCAAAACTACAGCATCAGTGATACTAGTAGATGGGGAATGGAAGAGTACTGCTTGGCATAATAAACTTCAACAATTCTGGGAGTGGCAATGTAAGTGTATTTGACAGAGAAACTTGTGGTCTTGTGTGCACAAAAATCTATACAAAAGATTCTGATGACCTGAAAAAAAATACATTTTTCCTTTCTCTCTGGTATATTCTTACTAAACCTGTAATTCAACTTTCTGCCTTCCTAGAAAGTTATCTACAATTAGCAGTTAGGTAATAGAAACACTTACATAATCACAATTCTGACTAATCAGGACTTGGGAGAAGACCTACTTATGTATAGATTAAATAGGGCATAGTGTTAACAAATATCTGAAGAGAGTGTTTTAAAGAGAATAAGGGAAATATTAAGTGAGACACAAAAGAATATGAGTAGGAGTAATGAGATGTCAGGCAAAAGGGAGTAAAGAGACTAGAGCAGCCCATGATTGAGGTAAGAAGAAACATCACTAAAATTCAGAAGACTCAAATAAAATCATGCTATTTCTCTTAAAAGAGTATTTTATGAGTCTGAGAGACTCTAAGACAAATGCATAGGAAAGCGAAAGTGGAGTACACTTTTATGACCATGGTATCTTTGCAATGAGGATGTCATACTTCAGTACTTTTATCTGTGCAAAAAAAACAAATAAAAACTAAAAAAAAAAAAAGCCAAAAAACAAAACACAAACCCATCTGCAGTGTTGATATAAAAGTTCTAGTTTAACACAGTTGCTAATCTCTCGAAGATGTCAGGTCTCTGCATGATACACCACCCATTGCTGCCCAGAACACACCCAGTGTTAGTTCCCTAATGACAATTTGTGTAGCTTTGCAGGGGTTAGAGAACCAGGAGAAAGATACTTAACTCAAGCTAATCTATGTCTTCATGTCCACATAATAATTGAGGACATGCTCAGCTATGTTAAACATTTACAAGAATTTATTTATTTAATTCTTAAACTAATCCTATAAAGTATGTTCCCTTATGTGGTAAGATTAGATTGATTTATTGTATCCAACTATTTTCTGTTCTCCCCAAAAGAGAACAAACATTGGCTACAGGCTTGAATACTTGACTTTATCCATTGCTTATTTCCCACTGCTATGATTGTAATATTTTCCAGGTATAAACTGTTCCTTTAGCCTGGATCTCAGAATAATCTATGTGAGGCATCATTACGTATGAAGCACAGCTAACACATAACATGAACAAGATATAAACCTATGGTGTCTGAAATCACTAAAACTTGCAAGTTGTTACATAGTATAATTTAGTGGGAACTGACCAATACATTTTGTTCCTATTTTATGCATGATAAAATTGAGTCATTGAAAGTTATAAAAGGTATAAAATTGGCTGAGAATGTACAATTAAAGAGCAGTGGACCTGAGAGCCGACACAATCCCTAAGCTCTCCTAACTTTTACTATTTGGATTCAATACATCTTTTGTAAACCTCATTCTGTCCTGATTATTCAGACCCAGCCCTTTGCAACTCTACGTAACCCACTGATGCTGAATCATTGGGATATCAGATCTAGATTCAACTCTTTGGAAAACTGGCATGAGAAAAAGTCATTTGTTAATAGAACCATGTATATGATCACTTTCTTCACTGAAAATATAAAGGACATCACTGGGTTTACTGAAAAGCTCTTGAGAACATTTTATTGATACTGGGCTTTATTTTATAGAGTTCCATATCTATTTAATGACTGATATTTTCTGGGTCAATAGTCTCTGGGCTTATGATCCTTGTTGTGATGGAAAAAAAAACGTTAGAAATGAGAAGAACAAGGTTCCAATCCCGGTAATATCACTTTTCAAACTTCAACCTGGGATAAATCACTTATCTTCCCATAACTTCATTCACATTATTTGTGAAGTAAGGATAGTAATTCCTATCATACAGCCTAAGACTGTCATTAAAGAGATTAAATGAGACATGTGATACTGCTTTATCTATTATAAAGATCCACATGCAAACATAAATGGTTATTCTTCTCATCAGAGACTCAGCATGAGAAAGGCTTTTGAGGATCACATACAGATCTTTAACTTGCAATGAGAAATGCAGATTTCCAGGTAAGGGTTGAGAGTGGGAAGAAAAAGGAAATTGTTCTCACCTTTACAAAACTCCACCAAAGCTGCTATGTTTGTTTTGTGAGTCTGTTCTCTCTGCAGTGAGGAGAAGAAAACACATTCTGTGATTAAGCTTAGTCGGGAGAACTCCTACGGGACTGGAGACAAGGAAGAAAGAATAGTTAGAGAAGAGGAAAGATTATTTGCTCTATACAAGTTTTCTGCTCTCGCAGCTGTGTATACAGTAACCAGCTTTCTGGTGATAGGCATGTATCAAAGTAATCAAACTTGGAGACGGTTCAAGAAATCATCTTTTCATTCATTCAGAAACATTTATTGAGGGTCTTCTGTGTGCCACGCTTTGTTCTAGATGTTAGAGATACAGCAGAAAACAGAACAAGGTCCCTCCTATGATGTACATTTTAGTGAAGAGTGACAGACAATAAGCACAATTTAAACAAATACATAATAAGTAGAATTTTTTTAAAAGATTTTATTTATTAGAGAGATAGCAAGAGACAGCACGAGTGGGGAGGAGAGGGAGAAGCAGGCTCCCTGCTGAGCAATGAGCAGATGTGGGACTAGATCCCAGGACTCTGGGATCATGACCTAGGCCGAAGACAGCAGCTTAACCGACTGAGCCACCCAGGTGCCCCAATAAGTAGAATTTCAATAGTGACCAGTTCTATGGAGAATTAAAAAACAGAAGCTGAGTTGGGGTAGAGAGATGGAAAGACAGCTAAGATGGCCAGGAAGATACTGCTGAGAAGATGGGGGGAGAGCCTACTAACCAAGGGAGACATGCAGTTGCAGAGGCACTGAGGTAGAAATGCAAGACAAATGTGGTTCAAGCACAATTCGAGGGAACTAGTCAGATAGGAGTGCCAAGAGGCTCCATTTTTATAGGACTTCTAGGCCAGTAGAGTGTCTTCACTTGCTCTAAGTGTAGTTGGAAATCATTGCACAGCTTAATTCTGCAGAGTGATGTGGTCCTGTTTACATTTTTTAAAAGATCACCTTTGATTTCTGTGCAGAATGTGGACAGAAGTGGGTCAAGCAAAGAGACTGGGAGATCAGTGAAGAGGCGAGGCAGTAATCGGGTAGAAAGTGCTTGTGATTAGATTGGCTAAAGTGGTGGAGTTAGGGCAAAGTGGGCAGACTCACAGTACATTTTGGCAATTGATTCAGGAGAACACCCTGATGGTTTGGATCTTCAGTGTAAAGGAAAGAAAAACCAACAAGGATTTCAGGATGGATTAGGATTTTGGCATTTTACTAGATTAGGAAGACTTGTGGAGGAACCAGGTGGCATGGGTGGCCAGTGATCAAGAAGTTTCTTTTGGATACCATTCTAGATGACTGTTACAACATCCAAAGGGACAGATGTAGTAAGCAGCAGATCAAACGAAAGATTTAGGCAAAGGGATATGCATGAGAGATTAATCAGTGTATGTATTAAATTTAAATCCCCCGAATTGATGAGAGTGTAGATGAAAGAAGAAGACCAAGGAAAATCTTGGGGCAATATAATATTTAGACCCAGAAACCTCCTACCACCCACACAGAAATAGCACAATAGCTAAACAATAAATATTTGGTAAATGAATAAATTTGTTACCATAGGGGCTGCCTAGTTTGTTAGGAAAAACACTTAATATGCTATGCCTGGGCCAACACATTTGATTTATCTATTAAAATATGCTAAATTTGTCATTCTTATCTTATGCTAACAAATGTTGGGGATTGGTAAACTTTAAGTCTTCATTTTCTTATATTATGCCAATGTTTTTCACCCACTCTCAATCTTTGTGTAATATTGGTAGTTTTTGTCATTCTCCTGGCCTGGGACAGAGGGAAATCTTGAGCTGATTCTGTTTATTCTCCTTTCGGGTACAGATGTGAAGTGGAGGTTTTCCTTTATTTTCCCCATCTGTCTTGTACATCTGGGTGATCAAATCATTGCTGTGGGGAGCTTATGAATGTCCTGAGTTGCCATAATTTGGAAAGGGCTGAGCAAAATATTAGTCCAGCAAATAGCACTCCTACTCAATTATCAGTGTGTCATAGGGAATCAGATATTGCTGGGAGGCCCACCCAGGATGGTTATAGTAGGTTAATAGAACTTCATCTTGAAGGAAATTCACATTGCTTATTTGAGCTACAACAGAAGACCTTTTGTATACTGACTTGGTTTCCACTTTTGGTTAATGGTACCCATGTGGACAGATTTGGGGTGTTCTCTATTTGCTGATTCCTCTCTGATCCGTGAAGTGGAGCATCTTCCTTCATGGTTATGCCATCTCTAATTTTCCTCCCTGTCATCAGCTATGCAAATTCTTATCTATCCTCATGTTTGAAATTGTATGGCTCTTAAACTATTCTCTTTGCCATGTATTGTTTATACATAAATATTGTGTTTCTTGTTGCTATTCAAAGCTAAACTCCTGGTATTCAAGGACATCACTTTACTTTCAAGAGATGACTGTCTTTACCATGATTTTGATATTTTACTCCACAGGTGGAATTGACATTTCTTTTAGATGGCCTCTTGAGGCTGTTAATGAAATTGAAGTAATTGGGGGTGCCTGAGTGGCTCAGTTGGTTAAGTGTCTGCCTTCATCTCAGGTCATGATTCCAGGGTCCTGGGATCAAGCCCCACATCAGGCTCCCTGCTCAGTGGGGTGTCTGCTTCTCCCTCTGCCACTTTCTTGCTCATTCTCTCTCTCTTTCTCAAATAAATAAATAAAATTAAAAACGAAAAGAAATTGAAGTAATTGTTAGTATTGGGCAAGAGAGGAAACAGGGTAACCAGGAAAAAGTGGGGAAAAAAAATCTTAGGTAATATTTAGAAAGAGCATCCATTGGTAAAATGTGTTAGGTAGGGAATATTCAATATTATACTACTAGTAACTTTACTTTTTTTTTTCATGTTTTAAAGGAAACGTCTAGGGAAAAAAAAGTATGCTTTCTAACATACAGAGAGCAGGGAGGCTTTACCACCCTCCTACATTCTTTATCTGTACTATATAAAATTATTCTCTGGGAGATAAGACCCTAAATGGCTCCATTATGTCATGGTTTGAGTTCCTGCAGAAGCAAACCCTGACTAAGGATTTGAGTGCAAATAGCTTACATGGGAAATATGACAAGAATTGGGAGTAGGGAAGTAAGGGAAGAGAATGATGTCATTCCAGGTACATTAATGAGCAGGTTATCACAGAGGACAACTGGGGCTCAAGTACCGCTGGGTATCTTGGGAGGTTGTGTGGCGTGTGCTTCAAAAGGGCGTGGAAGGAATGAAGAAGCTTTGTCCTTTGGCTCTCATCTTTCGTTGGCTGAGTTCTCCTTGGGAAATCAACTGACTGATATTCCAGCCTGCCTCGCATGGGCCTATCATATCAGAAAAAAGTAGGGAGATGCAGATGCTTATAGTAGAAAGCTGTCGACACCCTTAAGAACTGTGAATGCCAAGGCGGTATGTGTAGGGCACTTAACCTCTAAGTCTCAGTAGCTTACCAACAACAAAACACTCTTTCTCACTAGTACTGCATGTACATCACAAGTTGGCATGACAGTCTGTCTATTCAGTAACCTCTTCTCTTCAGGATGAGGCTGACTGAAAGTTGATGGTCTTTGTGGCAGAAGGAAATGGAGTTCTGGAGGATAAGACACAAATAATTAAATTCTCCCGCCTAGAAACAATAGATGTCACTTCTTCTGACAACTCATTGGCTGGAAATAGTCACATGATTCCTCTCAAAAACAAGGGAGCCAGGAAATTCACTTTTGTATATGCTTGAAAGAGAGATAGAGAGAAATAGATGTAAATAAGCTGCACAACTTACCACAGTTTTCTCTTCTGGTCACCAAATATTTGGTTAACATTCCTTCTCACATGCAAATATACTCACCCTCTCCCTAAGGAAAACTACCCAAAAGTCCTCTCTAGTCACAGAATTAGGAAACTCCTTCCATCCCCATGCACCCACTAGATAATGGTGCAAAGGGATAGCATACCTGCAGTAAAGACTCCCATTTGGAAATGGGAACAATGGAAATACAAAGCTAACTCTAGTCTGTGCTAATTCTGATATCCTGCTAGGCAGACACTTGAAGGTGCTTCCTATGTGGAGAAGAAATATTCTTTGCTTGAACTGCACTTCTCTGAAGAAGAGCTCCCTTGTTTGTTTCCTGCATGAACTATGTCTCTACATTCTGGGATATCATTCATTTTCCATAATCCTTTTTGGTCAGATTTAAAGTAGGAGTTGGGGCTTGCCCCTCTGAAAGAATGAGTAGATTTCTTAGCCTGAGTCTTTGCCATAGAAAGCTGAGGGCCCACAGTCTAAGTCTTAAGCAAGTACAGTCTCCTTTACTCTAGACTAATGCAACAAACAAACAAACTCTTTCAAAAACTTAAGTTTCTTATGAATATTTGATTTATGCTGTTCCATTTGTCAATAATCCCACTCAGAATTCTTTTCAAGACCCATTTTCATGTCTGGCATCTTTCTTTTCCTCCTTACTCCATGCCTTTGCTTCTCTATTTAGTTGAAGGTGTTTGGAGCATATGAGGCTCACACGGTCAGTCTGTTTTCCCCTCTACATCATTTTATCCAATTGAAAGGATTTATTGAGGCTACCTTAATCCATTCAGACATTTTTAAATAGTCAGCATAATAGCTGCATCCTTGATTTGATTCTTGCTGCAAATTTGAATTTTAAATCTGTTACTCAAAGCACTTTTCAATTTTATCTATCATTATTTGAAGTTGGAAGCAATTATCTCCACTGTATTTACAAGTTTCCAAAATTGCAGGAGACCCCCCCACCCCAATTTTCTTTCATTCCTTCTTGAAATCTGGCCAATTCTTTTCTCTTTTCTAAAAGGTTCTTTTTTCTGACAGCTTGCTGGACACAGCTACGAGCAACCAATACATATAAATAACACTGTCTTTCAACCTTTTCCCTGTTGCTAAAAGTTCATTAAGCGCATGCTTGGCTCTCCAAGTTATTGTAGACATCAGTTCTACCAAATGTCTTGCCAGTGTATAATCTGGAAAGCTACCCTTCTAACTCTTGAGGATAGTTCTCTTTCAGCCCACCACCTGATTCCTAAGCTAGTGGCACATACTTTTCATATTTTTTGTGGTGTTGCTCCACTTCTAGATAAACACATCTGGATCAGTCACTGTAATCTAAGTTACGCTGTGATAGGAGCAACCTTGAAAATTTCAGTGGTGCAAAATAACAGGTTTATTTCTTAATCATGCTTTTATATCCATCGTAGTTTTGCCGGGAGATTTTCTTAGTGTCATCTTGTTCTAATTACATGCTGATGGAGAAGCCATAATCTTGAAATTTGTCATTGCAGAGTGAAAATGTGGTCTGGGAAGTCTAACACAACAATTAAATGTTCCAGTTCCAAATGGACACACATGTCACTTCTGCTCACATCTCCTTAACCAGAAACTGTCATTTGGTGCTGTCTAGTCACCAAAGGGTCATGAAATTCAGATTTCCCTCTGCCTGGAATGAGAAAATAGCCTAATGCTTATTAAGCAGAGCAATGACCACCAGAGTCAATTATATGTTTTAAGCAGAACAAATTTGTTTAATATAATACGGTTTGCTACTTATCTGTATGTAGGTTGCTAAAAAGGATTTTCTTAACTCAGATTTTAAGCTGTATTTGTGTGCCTCACTGTAACAAGGAAATTGAGAATAATGTACATTGAGAATAGCTTGAAAAATAATCAGTGGACTCAAATTTTATTTCTTTTTTTTTTCCTGTTTAAATGATTTTGAACGATTAAAATTGTACTGTTGGTATTGTGTACTGTGTAGACCAATATTGTCTGTAATAAAGATTTTGTATTTCATTTTTATTTTTTTAAATTTTTTTGAGAGAGAGAGAAATGCATGAGCTGGTGGGGGGTGGGGGGTGGTGGCGCGGAGAACAGAGACAGAGGGAAAGGGAGAGAATCTTAAGCAGGCTCTATGCCCAGTGCAGAGCCCAATGCAGGATTTGATCTCATAACCCTGAGATCATGACCTGAGATCATGACATGAGCCGAAATCAAGAGTCAGACACTTAATCAACTGATCCACACAGGTGCTCCAAGATTTTGTATTTTTTAAAAAATGGGGTAGAGCCTGAGCAGAGGAGACACACACTGCTCTCTCCCACCTCCTAGTAGATGGGAGGTAGAGAAGCAACCATCCTTCACTCTCTGAGTATGTTCAGCAGGCATCACCTGCTAACAAAGCCATACATACTTGCAGTCTTTGCCAGCTTCTAACCGCTTGGGAATATAGGACCTGGAGATACTGAAGTTTCAGAAACACAAAATGTTGGTGTTTGAGGGAGTTTTCAATTTCATATAAGCTAATTTCTAATTTTTTAAAGATAAGAAAACTTTACTAATGGTAGGCATTAATGATTTATACTACTAATAATTACCACTTATTGAATATTATGTGTCAGAAACTGTTTTAAGCAGCTTATATTTGTTTTTTCATTTAATCCTCCAACCAAACCAATGAAGAGATACTGTTATTATTGCTAGCCACATTTTATATATTAAAAAGCTTCGGCTGAGGGAGGGCCACTGACTTGCCTAAATTAGCATGGACAGCCAGTGCTAGGTCTTGGACTCAAATGCAAATCCACCTGGTTCCAATATCCTTGTCGAACATTGCAGGATACCTCCTCCTAAGACAGTAGCTCATCTGTCATTATTAAATTTTCATTTTCAGTACCTTCTCTTTTAATACAGTAATATATTATCAGAATTTGTTTTTCCCTCATGATATTAGATATCTCTGAGTTATGTGATAAGCATAAAAAAATACCTTTGCTGAACTGATTCCAGTAAAGACTGAATCCCCAAATCCCAAGATGTTTAATTATTGTGTCCAGATGCTGGGATGACAAGTTTTATTTACATGTCCCTCATTTGTTTCCATGCTTGGTTTGGTTCCTCTTTGCTCTGCAACTGTCCTTGGGGGCATTTCTGCTTAATGGAATAACAAGATCAATAAGCAAGGCTGTTTTATTAGCCTCAACAAATGGCAGAATAACTGGCCTGATGGTCACATTTTTGTGGATCTGTTACCAGGACTTGGATGTTTTGCGTTTTATAATAGCCATTGCTCAGGGAATGCAGATGGAACGATTTAAAGAGAGTCCTGATGACATTATGTAAACCCCTGGATCCAGTCATACTTGAGGTTAAGTAATTCCATATTCTCCCTGATAAAGTCTTTTTTTTTCTCTTAAGGTATTTCAAGCATTAAAATTAGTTATATCGTGTTGTTGCCTTAATTCACATGGTCAAGGTATGTTAGATATACTTTCTATTTCTTATGAATAGTTTCTTCTACCACAAATTTATATGAAGAAGAGGTACTCTGAAGGACACAGATTAGTTCTCATCTCTACGTTATAAGGCCTCTACTTGCATTAACTGAGCAATTTGGCAACATCACCTCTCACTCTAAACCATGATATTCACTTCAAAATTACACACATTACAATTATATATCATCTTTTATTCTAGGTCTTCATAATAAAGAGTCTGTATTAGCTTCCTATAACCGATGTGACAAATTACCACAAATTTAGTGGCTTAAAAGCATGCAAATTTATTCTTACTATTTTAGAGGTCAGAATTCAGAAATCAGTATCATTGGGTGAAAGTCAAGGTGTCAGCAGGGCAGGACTGTGCCCCCTTAGGTGGCTTTAGGTGAATCCTTTTCTAGCTTCTAGGGCTACATTCTTTGCATTCATTTGTTTATGGCCCCTTCCTCCATTGTAAAAGCCAATGGCACTGAATCTTCAAATCTCTGCTCCGTTACATCACTTTCTCCTCTGTGGCAGTATTCTCTTCTGTTCACCTCTTACAGTGATGCTTCTGATTATATTTAGGGTCCATCCAGATAATTCAGGATAATTTCCCCATGTCAGGATCCTTAACATCTTTTGCCATATAAAATAATAATCACTCTTTTGCCATATAAGGCAAAAATTACAGGTTCCAGGTAATAGGAAGTGAGTATCTTTTGGGCTCATTATTTAGCTTACCACGGTGCCCCATAGAAACCATTTCTCTCTCTCTTGTAAAGCCTGATTTGAGGACATTGTCTCCTAATATGTATTTCTACATATGAGGAATGCAATTTTGAATTTCATATTGAAAAAATATTTCTCTTAAATAATAAGTGAACTTTTTCTTTATATAAATTATGATGGCCCCATTTCAGTCTTTTTAAAAAAAGATACCAGGTAATGTGCTTGAGATGCAAGTTACTTATAGGCCAGGAGAAAAGGTGAATGTAGGAATAAGGTAAAATAAAATGTGTTAAATGGCAATATAAACTATGTTTTCATAGAGTGAAGTAAGGGTTCCTGGGAGAGGTGATATATGAATTGGGTTTGTCAGGTAAAAAATTTGCGTAGAAGAGGAAAGGCAGGGACATAAGTGAATTCCAAATTCAGGGAAGCATTAATTCCTTATTTAATAAAGATTCTTCTAGCATCATCTGGGCACTGGGGATACCCGAGCGAACAAGAGAGATAAAGCAGTATTTGTATTCATGAAAGAGGAGGTAGACAATAAGCTTAAGCAAATAGATGTATAGTCAAGTTAACACAATAACAATTAAGATGAAAACTGTCACACCTGAGGAAGGAGACATGGTCTGTATAGCTAGAATAGTGGTTCTCAGGCAGGAGTGATTTTGTCCTCTCATGGACATTTAGTAATTACATGGAGACATTCTTGGTTGTCAAAATGGGAGGGGAGCTACGGGCATCTAGTGGTTAGAGGTCTGGGATGCTGCCAAACTTCCTACAATGCACAGGACAGACTCCCAGACAAAGAATTATCTGGCCCATACATAGTAGTGCTGAGGTTTAGGAGCTCTGGGCTAGAGGATGAGAGTGAACTTGGTAGGAATTGAAGTCACTGAGGTTAGCAGAGGCCTGCTCATAAGAGCCTGTTGACATTGGTAACCATTTGGGTTTCATTCCATGTGTAACGGGAAGCTGTTGGAAGGCTTCAATCAGGGAACCCAAATGATCTGATTTGCATTTTAAATAATCTTTTTGGCTGTTGGGTGTAGAAGGAACTGTAGTTGATGCCACAGGGATCAGGAAGAACAATAAGAAGGTTATTAAAATAATGCATGTGAGCTCATCATGACAAGCATGAGGCTTCTGAAATATGTCTTCAAATTCTTGGATAGTCCTCCCTTCGAGAGATAGAACTTAATTCCCCTTCCCCTGAGTGTGGACCATATTTAGTGACTTTTGTTTATGCTGGAAGTGACAGTGTGACTTCTGAGGTTAGGTCATAAAAGACATTGTATCTTCCTCCTTGCTTCATCTCTGGGGGAAGCCAGATGACATGTTAAAAGGACACACAAGCCCTGTGGGGAATTCCATGTGGTGGGGAAATGAGAACTCTCTCCAGTACCACACAAGGCCCGAGGCTTCTGCAAAAAGCCAAGTGAATAAGCCATCTTGGGAGTCTTCACATTACTGCAACCCTGGCTGACATCTAGGCAGGAACCGCATGGGATCCTGAGCCACAGTCGCTCAGTTAGACCACTCCTAATTCCCGACTCACAACAACTGTGAGCTAATTAATATTTATTGGGGTTTGGGGGTATTTTGTTATGCTGCAAAAGATAACCCAATACAGGCAAGGAACCAGGGTCAGCGAAGGTGCTGCCAAGGGCAGAGGGCTATGGATGGAATGGGTAGTAGAGGAAGGCAGTTGTAAATACCAGTTATAACAATGTGACCAGATATAGACTGGAAGAGTGTCATAGTTATGAATGTCTCTTTGTTAATTTGATGTGCTCATGTATATATTAACCAAATATTCTTGTTTTCTTCCTCTCCCATTTCACCACATCTAATATAAGATGTGTTAATAACAGTTAACTTTATACACAAGATTTAAGTAACAGGAATGTAAATAGCTGTAAGAACGAACATCACCGTGGGCATTAAGGAGGACACGTGATGTAATGAGCACTGGTGTTATTTATGACTGAAGAATCATGGATCTCTACCTTTGAAACTAATAATACACTATATGTTAATTATTTGAATTTAAATAAATTAAAAAAAAAAAGAATGAACATCACCCAAACATAAAATAGGTAGGACATTGCCTCCTTTTGGAGGGGGGGAAGGTTAGCATGTTTTCATTTTAGGTGGGACCTGTCTCATGTTAGGTGGTAGCATATTTTCATTACTCTCTTTATTTGGAAATTAGTATGGCTATGTTTTAAAGAGGGGTATGTGGGTGCCAAGTTGGCAAGGTGTGTACTGTGGTGGACTTGCCATGTGTCAACTTGCCTAGGCTGACCTCAGTTTCCCAGATTTCTCTGTATGTTTTTGGTTAAAGTGAGCCACAAGAGAGATGTTTTTAGAATGAAATTTGGAGGGCAGAAGTAAAATTACAGCCATTTTGGTTTTTATACTCAGTAGTTGGAGACAGCAAGCTTGCAGCTTACATACATTGTTGCTTATTTGCTGGAGCACCTTGTTAGTGTGGGGCATCAACCATGCCTGAAACTACTTGACCTTCCCCTGGATTTTTTTTTTTTTTCCATTTTTTTCTGACCTGTGGGCCAGGTGTATATTTAGCTCTGTAATAAAGGGCACCAGCTTCTCTTGCAGGATAACCATGTTAGCATGGTTGGAGGCAGTGGTAACAGACATGGGGTCCCTTTCACCCTTGTGGGTTCCCTCCTGCTCACCCATTTTCTGTCTATATTCCCTTCCTGCCTACTGCCTAAACTGTAGATTTCCAGCTCTTGCAGCAGATGCAAAGACAACAGCTCTTAAGAGACTGTTTAACCAGCTAGCCCAATTGAGTTAGATCAGATTCCTGTGACAGATCACAGATACACACACACACTCACACCCTAGAAGATTATCTCCGATTGAGTCCTGATGGTTGTGTTAGTGGAGAACTGGCAAGAAGTAGCTGGGTTTGCAATACGGTTTGAAGGTACAACCAGTGGTGGTTTCTGGAGGTTTTGATCTGGGGATTGAAAGAAAGAGATGAGCCACAGATGACTTTTAGGTTCTTGATCTAAACCACTGAGTGAGATTTGGAAGATGCTCATCAGCTCTTCAGTCAGCAACTCCTGAAACAATCCCACCAGGCCCTCCAGGGTTTGCAGTCCAGCTCCAGCAAAATTACCCATTTCCTCAACATCCTCTCTCTGCTCAACTGAAACCTGGATGGCTCTTGCCTAGGATGTCATCTCTCACAGTCCACATCCACAAGGTATGAAGGTGCGTTGAGTGTCCTCTCATTTTACCACTTCCAAGCTGGACTTATCATCAGTGAATGGCATATTATCAGACTCTCCAGCCATTACCTCCCCCCCGGAACAGCCCACTCACTACTTAGGTTTTAGCTCCTTGATTACTGAGTCTTTGCAAAACTATTATCATAATTCCTGGATATGTCAATGTCCATGAAGATAATCCTCCCAAGATCCTGGAATGTTAGTGACTGGGTCACCTTGCACCCTCCATATGCAGGTCACCCACTCCCATAGTTCTCTCTTGTCATTACCAGTAATTCAACCTCTCTATTGACTCAATTTTTTTTTAAAGATTTTATTTATTTATTTGACATAGAGAGAGACAGCGAGAGAGGGAACACAAGCAGGGGGAGTGGGAGAGGGAGAAGCAGGCTTCCCGCCAAGCTGGGAGCCCAATGCGGGGCTTGATCCCAGGACCTTGAGATCATGACCTGAGCTGAAGGCAGACACTTAACCAACTGAGCCACCCAGGTGCCCCTCTATTGACTCAATTTTAAGTACCTGTTAGTTCCAGCTAACCTACTAAAATACCTCACATCTAAGTGTCTTAATTTCCAGGACTTACAATCCATTGATGTCACTGAATGTAATCCTTTCATGACCTTACTAGCCCTCTTACTTAGTTTAAATTGCATGGTTCATCACCATAAATTGTCTCCTGCATATATCCTCAGGTCTCTGTCACCTCTCATACTTGCCTAGCAAAATCCCCTCATGGTTAAATCCAGTCTTCCATTTATTTTGTACCTGTATCCCAATAACCGCACATGGTCTGGGTAAACTCATAAACATGATTGCTATAGATGGGATGTGTGTGCCTCCCCAAGTTCATATGCCAAAACCTAATTTCATAACTAGTAGCATCAGGTAAGCCCTGAGTGTGGATCTTACACTTATTGTATCTTCCTAGTTCTTTCATTCCTCCGCTCTTCCTGATGACAGCTGCATGCTATGTTCTAAAGCCTCCAAATATTTGTCCTCACTCTTCTCTAAGTCTTCACTCCCCTCAACCTCAGTGTTTGGCCTCACTTTCTTTCACTGAGAAAATAAAAGCAAAAAGGAAAGAATGCCAAAGGTGCTCATCATCACCAGTAACTACATACCTTGGCTTGTGCCCATTTATTATGCCTTCTAGCTTGTTGTTATGGATGAACTGAGCCTTCTTCTACTTGAGTCTGATCCTTCTACTTGAACGTTAGGTCTTGTTCCCTCTCACTGACGCCAGGATGTATTTATGGTAATCCCCTCTTCTTTCATGAATTGTCAGTTTTACTGTCTCTAGTTGATCATAATCTCAGTTTATAAAAGACTTTTATAAGTCATTTATATAAAAGTCTTTTTTGACCCTAATATCTCTTCCAGTTGCCCCTCATTGCTCTGCCCCTCTTCATTGTAAACATTTCCAGATATTTGTCTGTATATGGTAGCTCTAATTCCTCTTCTCCCATTTTCTCTTGAATCCACCCCATTTGGGTTTTCACCTCTTACTTATCCATTGAACCTCCACTTGTCAAAGTTACCATGCACCTCCTTATACCATGTCCACTGATTAATTCCTGAGTCTACACCTTACTGGATCTATCAGCTGCCTTTACATAGTCCTCTTCTTACACACTGTTCCTTCTTGGCCTCTAGAACTCCACACTTAGTTTTTGGCTTACCTTGCTGTCTGCTCCTTCTTAGTTGGAAAATAAAAAATCGTCTTATTGTTTTCTTGTTGTTTTCAGCTCTTTCTCACTGTCCTGACTTCCAAACTTTGGAATGCCCCAAGACTCAGTCTTTGAGTAGTTTCTGATGATTCCCGTTTTCTTTTCCTACGTACAGCCCTAATGAAGCTGCGCTTCCACAGCGTTCTCCCCTCACTCAATGACAATTCCATTCATCTGGTTGTTTAGGCACAAAACCTAGGGATCATCCTTTAGGTTCATTCCTCAGGACTTGGCAGTTGCTATTTCTTCTGCTTGTTATGTTCACACTCCAGACAAGCACATAGGTGGCTTCCCTACCACCTCAGGCCTTTCTTTACTCATTTGCTTTATGAGGGCAGAATCTCTCTGACCACCCTATTAGAAATTACAGCCTTCCCCTACCCCCCTTGGTACCCTCTTGTACCCTTCTCTTCCTTTCCTGCTTTATATTTTTCCATAGCATTTATGATCTGATGTTTTATATTTTTTACAAATTTGTTTGTGGACTGTCTCCCCTCCCCCCAGCATATAAATTCCACAAGGACAAGTATCTTTGTCTTGTTTACTATTATATCCCCAGTGTCTAGACACTTTCTGGTATATGGTAAGTGCTCAAAAATATTTGTTGAATGAATGAATATGCCTCATTCCTTATGCATATTTGGATCTCAATGAATGGTTGTTGAATTCATCTTTGTTCAAGATGGAAAAGGATCATTGGGTATAAACCGATATTTTGCAAATGGGAAAACTAAAATCTTAAAAAGCGGGTGATTTGCTATAACTGCACAAATAGCAGAGGGCCGTAACTAAGAGTCTCTCGTAAGTACACATAACATTTAAATTTGAAATAGAAGCAGAGGTTGATAGACTTCAGATAGTTTGGAGCAGTGAGGGCCAAGAATGGATATATTTATTTTTGTATCTGTTCTATAAATATTTATTTAATACCCCAATGTGCCTTGCCCTGTTCTTGGATCTGTAATAAAATGTTGAACAAGACAGAAAAGATCCCTGCCCTCAAGGGGCTGTCAAAGGAGACAATTAAACAGGCAATCATAATAAAATGTGGTAGTCCATAAGATAGGGAACTGGAAGGTACTCTGTGAGCAGAGAGAGATATCTGACCCGGGAAGAGCCTTCCCAGAGCGAAGCAGGAGAAACTGATCTTAGCTTCTTCCCAAGCAAAGCTGGGAAGTTTGTGACCAGAATCATACCTCTTTGAGAATCTTAGAATTCGGAGTGTGAAATAATCTAATTGGATTCCCATTAGCTTCTGTATCTTATCCCCTCTATGTTTATTATTATCGTTACCTCCACAATCAGCATTATCATCATCTGGGCTATTGTTTTAATTTCTGGTATAGTAAGAACTTGCACCTTATTTGAATAAGGTGGCTTAAAAAAAAAAAATCTAAATACACAGTGTCATGAGAATTTCAGCAGCGTTTGCATTCCATGAATGAACGCTGAGGATGAATATTTTCCAAATAGCCCTGAAGGTGCATTATGTAAAAATCTGGACTTGCTTGATAACCTGTTCCTCTCAAAGTACCCAATATACTGAGATCTTTTTTCTTTCCTTCTCCTATCTGCCTCAGCATTAGTTTAAATTTTTTTATTAGAGCAGTTAGGCATTTAGAATATTAATAAGGACTAGCATAGTCATCTATTAAATTACAATGATATGTTAATATTCAGAATTTCGGTGTCATCTTTATTTTGGAGTTTGGGCCACTAATAAAGGCAGCGCAGAGTCAAGGTGATTTTCAGATCATTTTAACAGGATAACTAATGTAAAATGATAAGAATTTCTATCCTGGACTGCTTTCCATTTCAAAGTTGATGAGGACACTCTTCTGCTAGCAATAAGGACAGAAAATTTATAAGGGTATGCAAGGCAGATTACGGTGCGACCTAACTGTTGAATTTTTCATCAGTACCATAAACAAAGAAGGATGAGAAACATTTACTCTGCCTTTCAAAGATCTGTACATGAAAAGAGGCTGTGGAGTGGGAAGCCAGCACAATTAAGTTTCCGTCTTTAAAATGTCACTGCATTTTAGACATTTCTGTATATGGCTTCTCACTCTTAATTTTTTATTTTTCATTAAACTTTATGAAGCGCCTATCTCGTTTGGAGAACAAGTAACTGAAAAGCAGGAACCAAGGGATTATAGCTCCCAGTTACATTATAGGTTCTGAACTAATGCCGTCCTAGTGTTTTGGTACAGTGATTCACATGAGGAGATTTTCTTATCTTTATAACCGGCTTATACTACAGTATAACACCCTGATAGCAATCCCTGAGCTGGGTAAAATGAATTATCATAATGGGTGTTGGCAGAAAGTTCAAATAGGAAATGCAAAATAAACTGAAATTTTAGTGACCACATAGTGTTGCCATAAGGGATAATGCCAAAGATTTTGGTACATGCTCAGAAGGTGAGGAGGAAGGATTAAACCAAATGTTTCTGACAAGGACAGCAAGGGACCTTTAAAGGATACAATGTTTATTTCCTCTGACGTCAAACACTCTGACATCAACAGGTCCAACAATGTCATTGTGTTAACGTCAGGTCAGCATTTAGTAATTTCTTCTGGTTCCAGCAATATTGATTTATAATGTTTCACCTTTTGCCTTCCCTTACTGTTTATGTAAGGGCCACCCCACATCGCAGGTATTGTTTTTATTCCTTCATCTGTGTGTATATGTGTGTATATGTGTTGTGGTGTGTGTGTATGTATATACACATATATTCGTTAATATACACACACATGTATTATAGTAATTTTATTTCTTTCAACTACTTTACAATGTATGTTTTTATTTAAAAGAGGGATATGTCATTAATACCTATGAATCACTTTGGTTTAACAGATGGAATGATTCTTTTTTTATTCAGCCTTAAAATGGACTTTTTCATACCTACAGTAACTTCTTAGCATATGATAATAAATGTTTGTGCCCATTTAAGGATGTAAAGAAGCTACCTGTGATAAATGTTAACCATTTGGAATTTAACAAATGTACTTAGGCTCCTTCGAGACTCTTGCTTGATGTTTATAGGTGTAAATTCTGATGCATTGGCATAAGGCAGAGGTTGCAATCAGGTGGCCCGCTGTGATGTTTTATTTTGTCATGATTTTAAAAACTTTTAAATATTTTAATATTTAATATTTTAGTATTATTTGATTTGTCAACACTTAAAAATTGAGACTGTTCACAAAGACACCTGACTTTCTTCTTGTCTTGAAATATTAGGCATCTGGGAACACTTGACATTTATTTAGGGGTGCGGTGCAATGATAGATGCTTAACATCTGGCTGTCAAGGAAAAAGAATCCTCATTCACAGCATTTGCCAATTTCTGTGCTGTAAATGCTCCTGCCATTACTGATTTCCAGCTACCGATGTGATGTGATTAAAGTGGAGGTGGGAAGATATGCACACAGTCAGCTGTTGCAAACTGGTCTGAGCCAGCTCGCTACTCTCTCTGTCAGTCCTCAACACAACCGGCTGAGGTTACTAGCTGACCCCTTTAGAGAAGGCACAATCTCCCTCCTTCTCTGTATTTCCTACTGATTCTGTGTCCCTTATTTAGGTGACTTGCTAATCCACAGAAAAAGAGCTGACCCGATCAGGACAGCATGATAAACCGGGGCCTGGTTGGTCCTAATTTAGGAGGAGGGACAAGAATTAGACGAGCTGTCAGTTATTAATCAAGTCCTGTCATTTTGAACTGATTGTTAGAGAAGTTATTGTGCGGTTTCCTGAATTGTTAGTAAAGATAGCAATCTGGCTTCCTGCAAGTCTGACTTACAGCTGTCTGGCTTCCTTGACTTATTGCAAATAAGGGGACTGGTTTCCTGGGCAGGCTGTTCTAGGTTGTGGGCCAGAGTTCTACTTTCATGTATGGTCTGGCCATTGTCTATTTGTGTATTCAGTCTCACATGGTGGCCCTGACTGCCCTTCTCATGGACCGCCTTTTCTCTGTTATACATTCTTATTTCTGAGGATATTTGCAAATTGAGTCTGTCAATATTAGGTCCTCCAACAGTCAAAAGAAGTTTTATGAAAGGCATGTTTTAGGTGGTATAATATTTATGGTAAGAAATATATATTTGGTCTTCATCCATGGTTCCGAGCACATAGCTCCTAAAGCCCTTGGATTTTCCTAATTAATGCTAATGAGATGAATTTTGGAAAGCTAAGGATGGGAGTTGATTGCCAGGGGAAACAAACCCTCAACCTTCAGGGAGAGGCAAGGGGCTGAAGATTGAGTTCACTCACCAGTCATCTGTGATTTATTCAATTATGATTATATAACAAAGCCTCCATTAAAAACCCAAAAGGATGGGGTTCAGGGAGCTTCCAGTCTGGTGAGCCCATGCAGATGCAGGAAGAGTGATGCATCCCTAGAGCATGGAAGCTCCGTGCCCCTTCCCACATACCTCGCTGTATGCATCCGTCTGCATAAGTTAAATCCCTTTATCAGAAACCAGTAATGTAGTAAGTGAAATGTTTCTCTGAGTTCTGGGAGTGCTCTAGCAAATTAATCGAACCCAAGGAGGGGTCACTGGAACGTCCGGTCTGTAGCCAGTGGGTCAGAAGCACGGAGGACAGCCTGGATCTGCAACAGGCATCTGAAGTGGGAGCGAGGGGGTCTGTCTTGTAGGACTGAGGCCTTAACCCGTGGGATCTGGTGCTATCTCCAGATACTACTGTCAGAATTGAGTTGAGTTATAGGATACTCAGTTGGTGTCCTGGAAAAAAAACATCCACGTGTTGGAAATGGATAATGCCAGAATCATAGTGGTGGGAATGGGAGATTGATGGAGACGGTGTGGAATGGTCCATGTCACGGAGCTGCAAAGGGGAAGGAGAGGGCACACAGAGAAGGCCCGGCCCTGGCAACAGGTCATGCCCAAGAGACCAGGCGCTTGTCTGGTGCTGCCTCTATTGTATTTTGGTGTTGCTTAAGTTTTAGCTTAGGCTTTTCCTGGAGGAATGATAACTGAACTTAGCTGCCCACCTTGAGAGATCTAAACCAGCAAAGGGGTTCAATATATCTTAGCTAAGCAGTCAAGTATAATATGCCCATAGCCAATGATGGTGGCTTTTTAGACGATGCTGTTGACCTGGGATCAGGCCTGGGTCTGAGTCCAGCCTCTGTGACCTTGGGCCAACGGACACAGCAGCTGTCCTCATACAGAGCAGTACACACCGTGAACGGTGCCATTTAGGTTCCTTTTAAAACTTGACAAATGGCATACAGGGAGTTGTGCTTCCAGATTCCTTTGGTTTCATATTAGAAATGAGTTCTTGCAAGTTGGAATTCCTGGATTCTGCTTTTTTATTCCACTTCTACCTTGCAGCTGGCTCTTCAATATTCTGCTTTTCTCCAGCCCTCGGACGTTGATCTTCCCTGGCCTTTTAAATAAAATTCCAACTTTTAAAGATATTTCCTTTGCTAATTAAAAGCAATAAAGTAATTTCTCTCTAGTTTTGCCTTATCTTAATGAAGTATGAAGACTTTCCCTCCCATTACTCTACCTTTTTTTTCTACCTCTCTATTTTTCCTTATTTCTTCTTATTTTTAGCTTATTTGCGTGTCCTTTGGCTTAGCTGTGCCTTGTTATTGGTTAGTGTTGATGGGAGTTTAGAAGGCAGGATTTGTTATTGAATTTGCTTTGCACTGCATTTAATACCATATGATATCCAGCTGTGTTTTCTGGTTTGACCGCAATACCACCAGAAAATAGTTTTTCCCCCAGATGATACATTGAACTTTTCAATTTCAAACCATCTATGCTAGATCCCTAGCAGAAAAAAAAAGTCATATCGTTTTGCATTATTTGTGGTGGTGTCTGTTCAAATAGATTAATAGGTATAGAAAAGCAAAGGAGATAGATTGGGAACCACAAGGCATCTAAGGTTGTAAGGATACTGGGAAGCTACTGGATTTTTTTTTTTTTTTTTTTTGACCAGTGTGTAATATAAGGTAAGTTGCTGATAACCAAACAATGCTTTGGGTAAGGTTTAAATGGTAGGTGTCTTTGTGCTACTTGTCTTCAGACAGACAAATTTGTTTAAAAGTCTCTCCATCTCTCCTTTTGGGCATATACTCCCTTTTGAACATATGACTCAAAAGTGAGCACAAAGTGTTTTTTCAAGAAGAAAAATTCACTCCTTCCTCCTGGCAATCATTCCTCCTGCCAAGGTGGCCCATGAGTCAGCAAATTCTGCCCCTTGTCCCATTAGCTGGGTGGTTTTAGTAGATGGTGTCATTCAGTTCCCCTTACCTCACAGTGCACTGATCACCAGCTGCTTTCACCCCGGGCTGCTGTATCCCTCGGGGTTCCAACGGAGAAGCAGAACCAGTGAAAGAGAGAGAGTGATTGATTGACTGCAAGGACTGGCTTACAGATTGTAGTGCTGACCAGGCAAATCTGAAGAAATCCATAGGGAAGGCTGTCAGGAAGGGCGGACTAGACTTCTCAGGCTGAATTTGCCCAAAACTGCCGTCCACAGGCAGAATTCCTTCCTCTTCAGGAAGCCTCCGTTCTGCTCTGAAAGCTTCCTAACTGGTTGCATCAGGCCCACCCAGATTATCTAGGATGATCTTCCTTCATTAGAGTAAACTGATTACAGACTTTCATCACATCTACCGATACCTTTACCGATACCCAGTGTTCTGTTGGGTAACTAGAGAGACCACAGCATAACCAAGTTCACATAGAAAACTAGCACAACCACCCTTCCTCCAGAGAGTTGTTCTCAGGTGATGGGAGCTGCCTGGCTTTGGGGGGATATGCTCCCAACTCAGCAGCTGCCAGTCATGCACGGGCTGGGGGGTTACAAAGGCCTGCCTGTTCTCTTGTAAGATGGGGATGATCTGTGGTTCAGTTTATATGGCTTATTACATATGACAAAATATTATTACATAATATGTTACATATTATTATAATATATAATATATAGTATCTATAAAATATGTTATAATATGTAAGGTATAATATAAATTGTATTATATATTTATATAATTTATATATTAAATTCATAAATGCACATACATCCTAAATTACCGTTGCCTTGTGCACCAGAAACCATGCTTTGTTTTCACCAAATCCCTTTTCCTTTCCTTCTTCCTAAGCGCATAGGAAGACGACGTTATTTTAGGATGGGCCATGTGACTAGTTCTGGTCAGGGGGCTCTAAGCAGACGTGATGTGTGTCAGTCAAGGCCACAGTATGGAAGGGCAAAAGAAGTATGGGTTCTCTGCGTTTTCTGTTCCCTTCTGTGGCTACCTGCATGGTGTGGATGGTTTACATGCTGCAGATGCTCTAGAAGCCATGTGTGTGTGTGATGCTAGAAGCCGTGCAGATCCACACGTCACCGACTTGGAGGGGTCTGCCCTGGAGAGCCAACATATATACATCCTTTCTTCTTCTTTTAGGGTAAGAGATATTATATCTACCTAAGGTTTTTCGTTTTGTCCTTGTTTGTATTTTTGTTTTTTTTAAGATACAATGTAAGCAATTTTCTGAAGCCACCCTGCATTCTTACACTTCCATGCTCATTCTGGTATTGTCTTCTTGGTCTAGAAAGTTCTGAGGCAGACTTGCAATCAGTCTGAGGTCCAGTCCCTATTCTACTCTTTATAGGTAGAATCTTAAGTAGATTACTTAGATTCCTCATTAATAAGAAAGTGATAATAATTCCTAGTCAAAGTGTTGGTTTTATTTGGACTTAATAAACCAGTGTTTCCAGAAGCCCTTAGTATAATCTCTGATTCAGAAGTTAAAATGCCTAGCAGAAACTCATTAATGGTTTTGCTGTCTTTTTCTTTCCCCCTTATTAAAAGCCTACATATCCTTCAAGGCTTACCTCAAATGTGACCTCTTCTTGCTTAAATGTTTTCCATTCTTCCTTTGCAATCACGAGGCTCGATATATGCTCCTCTGTTTAGCCTTATCTCGTTCTGCCTAGAATTGGAGCTATTTGTTCACACCTCTTACTGCTTAGATTTTTCAACTCTTCAAGGGCAGTAAGACCTGTCTTTTTCTTTTTTTTTTTTTTTAAAGATTTTATTTATTTATTTGAGAGAGAGAATGAGATAGAGAACATGAGAGGGGGGAGGGTCAGAGAGAGAGGCAGACTCCCTGCTGAGCAGGGAGCCCGATGTGGGACTCGATCCCGGGACTCCAGGATCATGACCTGAGCCGAAGGCAGTCGCTTAACCAACTGAGCCACCCAGGTGCCCGAGACCTGTCTTTTTCATCTTTGTATTTTGTCCTTCCTCCTCCCAGCACCCAGTGAGTGCCTGGCGAGTAGGAGGTTCTCGACGATATTTATTAAAATGGAATGAAATGAAACCTAATGGGTTTTGCAAATAAAATGGACGTGTCTTTTCCCAGAACCTCCAAAGGCATTTTGGAGAGGAAGTGTACCCAGTGTGCATTCTCTAAATCATTAGTAAGGTTAAAACTGAAGGTCTGTGATGTCTGGAATATTCGCAGTTAACCAAGTTTTATGCGATAGTCATTCTACATGGATTTGGCACAGCTCTGTGGATGACAAAGACGCCACAGAGATAGTTGACATTTTTCTTTACAGACCTCGTTCTGCTCAGCTCTGGACTCAGAGCTTAACTTAGCTTGCATAATGGCTGTCAGAAGAGCGAAGAAGCCTGCAACTTCAGTCTCGGAAGGCGGCGAAAGAGAGAATGAGACCTACCTACAAAGGCATTTTAGCTTTTGTTGCCTTTTCACAGCTTTGACCACAAGGTTTAAAAATAATTGTAATGGCAGAGATCTAGATACTTAGGAGAGGACAGAAGCAGTGTGTTTTTAAGTGTTTGCTGTTGTTCTTTTCAAATAAGTCATAATGGTTGTTAGAATAGTTCATGGAATTACGGTTAGAACAATTTTTAAAATTAGCTTTATAAATTTAGCTTTATAAAATTTAGTTTTATAATGAAGGAATGAGCCATTAATTTTAAGGAATATTCTGAGACATTTAAATAAATCATATTTTTTGCAAGATATCAACTGAGAAAAAGGTAAAAAGGAGCATGTTATCAAAGAGGAGCAACCCGATTAAATATGTATGTCTCAAAAAGGATGTGTGTGCATATGCATAGGGAAAGCCTGGAAGGAAATGTATCAAAACATTAATAATATGTGTTCTTTTCAGTTTTTGATTGGCAAACTGTTGTGGGTAATTTTCATGTGTTTTGTTTTTCTTTCTTTCTTTTTTTTTTTTTTTTTTAAATGTGGAACTTTCACAAATTTGCGTGCCATCCTTGTGCAGGGCCGTGCTAACCTTCTCTCTATTGCTCCAATTTTAGTATATGTGCTGAGGAGGCGAGCACAATTTTGATGTTTTTACAGGTACTTTTCTGTGTCTCCCTTTATATTTCTATAGGATTTCCTTTTAGCTTTTCCCTTCGTTCTGCTCCAAAAACAGAAGAAATCAGAAAACAAAAGATGACTTAATTTGACTTAATGTATTGGCTTACCTTTAGGTACTTAGTATAGGTTAGGCTCATCTCTAAACATTTTTCATAAGTTATCTTATTTCATCTTCATAAAAATCCTGCTATTATTTATATTTATTTACCAGGTGAAGGAATCAAGTCATGGGAAGGTTAAGGAACGTGGTTGTGGCAACCCATAGGTAGTAAGTAAGAACTCAGATTTCACATCCACAGATTCGCTCCAGAGCTGTGCTCAGAACATGAGACCCCAGGCAATGCCTAGGATGCATGGAGGGGAGAGGAGGTTTATGATGACATGTGCTTGTATTATTTGTGGGGAATTCTTTTCCAAGCCCAGCCTGCTGAAAGCAGTGAGGAAGACTAGGGACTGATGTTGGAATGAAGGAGAGATGATCTCTGAATTAACGGGGCAGTAGGGTTGACTGGCAATAAAAATTGTTCTTTTTTATCCAAGTTACCAATTTTTGATGGCCTGAATGATAGCTACAGAATTGGATGGCCTTTGAAGGTTTTGACAGGAGAGTGAGTGGTAGTCAACCCAGTTCTTTCTTTATTTTTTTTGATAAGAAAAATATGTCTATTTTGTAATGTGTGTTACAGTAAAAATGTCTATCTTTAATATATATATAAAGCTCTTCCAAACCAGTAAGAATGGAAAAGTACAAGAACAGCCAACTACAAAGGAACATGTATGACCAGAAAACCTGTGGAAAAATAACCTTTCTCATTAAAAAATTTCATAATCAAGCAATAAAATGTGATACCTATTTGTCTTATCAAATTGAGAAATGATTGACATGCAGCACTGTATTAGTATTAGGCGTACAACATAATGATTTGATACATGAATGTAACACAAAATACCTACCACAGTAAGTGAGCATCCATCACCACACACAGTTACAAATTATTTTTTAACTCCAGTCTATTTAACAAATATTACTGGAGACTACATCCTGGGGACAAGGCTCCATGCAAGTGGTTTTGAAGGCTGGGTGGGAGGCTGGGGGCAGCCAGGACTTGAGGTAAGGCCCTAGAGCGTAGGAGAGAGATCAGCTTAGGCTTAGCCCACAAACAAGAATGCCAAGTGCCATCTGCATGCTGCTTTCCAGTTTCCAACATGATTTCATAAACTGTTTTACTTATCTTTAATTTATCCACTGAAGAACCTTATAGAATGGAAAGACAAGCAGTATTTAACAAGTACTCACCATATGCTAGGCACTATGCTAGAATTTTTGCTCATTCTGGCTCATGCAACTTCCTGAACAACTCCTTTTAGGAGGTCATGGTTATGTACTAGCCACCTGAATCTCGGAAAGTGAATTAACACGCTGTGAACTCTGGAGTCCCCCTGCATCCATATACAGAACTCTGTCCATTGCTCTGTGCTGCATGGGCTCTGGGTCACCTAAGGCTGACATATTGGAACAGGTACATTTCTACGAAAGAGGGATGTTCTTAATCAACTTGGTACATTTTTCAGCTTCTTTCTCACCTATAAAAGGAGTTCCAGTTTGAGCATGCTCACCTGGCAGTTTCTCAGAAAATCCCACTATTCACCAACTGGGTCAGGATCCACTTGATAGATTCATGGCCCCCTAGTGCAGGCCTTAGGCCTTGGATTTAATTTTTTCTCCTCATTAGCCTACTTTGGAACTGGGCTCAGCAAAGTCCAGTGCATGGGGAATTTTGGTAAGATGGCGGAGGATTAGGAGACCTGGATTTCGTCTGGTCCCAGGAATTCAGCTGGATAGGGATCAAACCATTCTGAACACCTATGAACTCAACAGGAGATCGAAGAAAAGAATAGCAGAAACTCTCTGAACAGAAAAGCGACCACTTTCTGGAAGGTAGGACGTGCAGAGAAGTGAATCTGAGGCAATATTTGGGAAGATAGGCGGCGGGAGAGGGGCCTCCGTTGGCTGCTTCTAGCAAGTGATAGAGCCGCGGAGCACAAAATCGGAACTTTTAGAAGTTGGCTCTGCTGAGGGATGTCGCTCCGGTGGCTAAGTTGGGGGTGGAACCCTCGCGGGACAGTGGTCTCAGGACTCGGGGGGTCACAGAAAGACCGGGGGTTCCTGAGTGCGACAGAGCTCCCAGGTATCGGAGCAGGGAAGCTGGCTGCAGAGACGGAGCCGAGGCGCAGACTCTCAGCTCAAGGTTGCCATAAACCATGATCCGCGGCACAGTCGGGCCCCTGCTCCTCCAGCAGGGACACAACAAGCGGCAGATCGGGGAGACTCCCCTTCCTCCCCCGGGAGGAGCGGCACGGGAGGGATCTGCTGGGTTTGGAGACTCCACCTGGGGTCGGGTGCCAGAGATAGAAATGCTTGGTCACGGGCCGGGTGAGCACGGAGTGCGGCCCGAGACTAGGGAGACGGGAGTGACTGACTGCTTTTCTCTGGGGGCGCACTGAGGAGCGGGGCCCCGAGTTCTCGGCTCCTCTGGGGTGGAGATTGGGAGGCCACTATTTTCACTCTCGTCCTCCAAAGCTGTACGGAAAGCTTGCAGGGAACAAAAGCTCCCAAGAGCAAACCCGAGCAGATTACTTAGCCCAGACCTGGCAAGGCAGGGCAATTCTGCCTCCGGCAAAGACATTTGGGAACCACGGCAACAGGCCCCTCCCCAGAAGATCAGCAAGAACAGCCAGCCAAGACCAAGTTTACCGATCAATGAGAATGGCAGAACTCCCACGCTAGGGGAATACAGCATATAAAATTCATGGCTCTTTCCCTATGATTCTTTAGTCTTTCAAAGTTAATTTTTTAAATTTTCTTTGTTTTCCTTTCCTTTTTTTTTGAATTTTTCTTTTTCCCTTTTTCAACCAACATCTTATCAATCCCTTATTTATTTGTTTATTTATTTATTTATTTATTTATTTATTTATTTGACAGAGAGAGACACAGCGAGAGAGGGAACACAAGCAGGGGGAATGGGAGAGGGAGAAGCAGGCTTCCCGCGGAGCAGGGAGCCTGATGCGGGGCTCGATCCCAGGACCCTGGGATCATGACCTGAGCCGAAGGCAGATGCTTAACGACTGAGCCACCCAGGCACCCCTTATCAATCCCTTTTTTAAAAAATCTTTTTTATTTCTCATTTTTAGAGTCATATTCTACCCCTTCATAGTAGTTACCCTTATTTTTGATATATATATAAGTTGTTCTCTCTTTAAAATTTTGGGATACAGTTACTTCTAACAGACCAAAATATACCCTAAATCTGTAGTGTATGGCTTTGTTCTACTCTCCTGCTTGATCACATTCTCTCCCCCTCTTTTTTTTAAATTCCTCTTCTTTCTTTTTTCAATCAACTTCTTTTCCTATTAACTCCTTTTATAAAATCTTTTATAATATTCATCGTTATAGTCATATTTCATCCATTCATTGTATTTACCCTTATTTTTGTACATATAAGTTTTTCTTTCTTTAAAACTTTGGGAGGCACTTTCTTCTAACAGACCAAAATGTGCCCAAAATCTGCTGTGTGGCACTGATCTATGCACCAGCCTGATCATATTTGATCATATTCTGTTATTTTGTTTGTTTTTATCTTTTTTCTTTTCCTTTTTCTTCTTTTTTTTCTTTCCCTTTCTTTTCCCCCAGTTTCAGGTCTCTTCTGATTTGTTTAGTGTATATTTTTCTGGGGATGTTGTTACCCTGTTAGCATTTTGTTCTCTCATTCATCTATTCTCCTCTGGACAGAATGACAAGACAGAAAAAATCACCTCAAAAAAAAAAGAACAAGAGGCAGTACCGACTGCCAGGGACCTAATCAATATGGACATTAGTAAGATGTCGGAACTAGAGTTCAGAATGATGATTTTAAAGATACTAGCTGGGCTTGAAAAAAGCATGGAAGATATTAGAGAAACCCTTTTATTTCTGGAGAAATAAAAACTAAAATCTAACCAAGTCAAAATCAAAAAGGCTATTAATGAGGTGCAATCAAAAATGGAGGCTCTAACTGCTAGGATAATGAGGCAGAGGAGAGAATTAGTGATATAGAAGACTAAATGGTGCAAAATAAAGAAACTGAGAAAGAGATAAACAACTACTGGATCATGAGGGCAGAATTCGAGAGATAAGTGATACCATAAGATGAAACAATATTAGAATAATTGGGATCCCAGAAGAAGAAAGAGAGAGAGGGGCAGAAGGTATATTGGAGCAAATTATAGCAGAGAACTTCCCTAATCTGGGGAAAGAAACAGGCATCAAAATCCAGGAGGCACAGAGAACCACTCTCAAAATCAATAAAAATAGGTCAACACCCCAACATCTAATAGTAAAACTTCGCGTCTCAGAGACAAAGAGAAAATCCTGAAAGCAGCTCGGGAGAAGAGATCTGTACCTACAATGGTAGAAACATTAGATTGGCAACAGACCTATCCACAGAGACCTGGCAGGCCAGAAAGGACTGGCAGGATATATTCAGAGCACTAAATGAGAAAAATATGCAGCCAAGAATACTCTATCCAGCTAGGCTGTCATTGAAAATAGGAGAGATAAAAAGCTTCCAGGACAAACAAAACTAAAGGAATTTGCAAACACGAAACCAGCCCTACAAGAAATTTTGAGGGCACCTGGTGGCTCAGTTGGTTAAGCAACTGCCTTCGGCTCAGGTCATGATGCTGGAGTCCCAGGATCGAGTCCCGCATTGGGCTCCCTGCTCAGCGGGGAGTCTGCTTCTCCCTCTGACCCTCCCCCCTCTCATGTGCTCTCTCTCTCACTCTCAAATAAATAAAATCTTTAAAAAAAAAAAAAGAAAGAAATATTGAAAGGGGTCCTCTAAGCAAAGAGAGAGCCTAAAAGTAACATAGACCTGAAAGGAACATAGACAATATACAGTAACAGTCACCTTACAGGCAATATAATGGCACTAAATTCCTATCTTTCAATAGTTACCCTGAATGTAAATGGGCTAAATGCCCCAATCAAAAGACACAGGCTATCAGATTGGATAAAAAAACAAGACCCATCGATATACTGTCTGCAAGAGACTCATTTTAGACCCAAGACACCCCCAGATTGAAAGTGAGGGCATGGAAAACAATTTACCATGCTAATGGATACCAAAAGAAAGCTGGGGTGGCAATCCTTATATCAGACAAATTAGATTTTAAACCAAAGACTGTAATAAGAGATGAGGAAGGACACTATATCCTACGTAAAGGGTCTATCCAAAAGGAGATCTAACAATTGTAAATATCTATGCCCCTAACATGGGAGCAGCCAATTATATAAGCCAATTAATAACAAAAGCAAAGAAACACATCGGCAACAATACAATAATAGTGGGGGACTTTAACACCTCCCTCACTGAAATGGACAGATCATCTAAGCAAAAGATCAACAAGGAAATAAAGACTTTAAATGACACACTGGACCAAATGGACTTCACAGATATATTCAGAACATTCCATCCCAAAGCAACAGAATATACATTCTTCTCTAGTGCCCATGGGAACATTCTCCAGAATCAATCACATCCTAGGTCACAAATCAGGTCTCAACTGGTACCAAAAGATTGGGATCATTCCCTGCATATTTTCAAACCACAATGCTTTGAAACTAGAACTCCATCACAAGAGGAAAGTCGGAAAGAACTCAAATACATGGAGGCTAAAGAGCATCCTACTAAAGAAGGAATGGGTCAACCAGGAAATTAAAGAAGAATTTAAAAAATGCATGGAAACAAATGAAAATGGAAACACAACTGTTCAAAATCTTTGGGATGCAGCAAAGGCAGTCCTAAGAGGAAAGAAATGAGAAAGGTGTCAAATACACAACCTAACCCTACACCTAAAGGAGCTGGGGAAAGAACAGCAAATAAAGCCTGAACCCAGCAGGACAAGAGAAATAATAACGATCAGAGCAGAAATCAATGAAATAGAAATCAAAAGAATGGTAGAACAGATCAACGAAACTAGGAGCTGGTTCTTTGAAAGAATTAAGAAGATTGATAAACCCCTGGCCAGACTTATCAAAAAGAAAAATGACCCAAATAAATAAAATCATGAATGAAAGAAGAGAGATCACAACCAGCACCAAAAAATACAAACAATTATAAGAATATATTATGAGCTCCTTAAAGGAGCTGGAGAAAGAACAGCAAATAAAGCCTAAACCCAGCAGGAGAAGAGAAATGATAAAGATCAGAGCAGAAATCAATGAAATAGAAACCAAAAAAATAGTAGAACAGATCAACGAAACTAGGAGCTGGTTCTTTGAAAGAATTAATAAGATTGATAAACCCTTGGCCAGACTTACCAAAAAGAAAAGAGAAATGACCCAAATAAATAAAATTATGAATGAAAGAGGAGAGATCACAAGCAACACCAAAGAAATAAAATTATAAGAACATATTATGAGCAACTATATGCCAGCAAATTAGATAATCTGGAAGAAATGGATGCATTCTTAGAGACGTATAAACTACCAAAACTGAACCAGGAAGAAATAGAAAACCTGAACAGACCTATCACCACTAAGGAAATTGAAGCAGTCATCAAAAATCTCCCAACAAACAAAAGCCCAGGGCCAGATGGCTTCCCAGGGGAATTCTACCAAACATTTCAAGAAGACTTAATACCTATTCTTCTGAAACTGTTCCAAAAAATAGAAATGGAAGGAAAACTTCCAAACTCGTTCTATGAAGCCACCATTACCTTGATCCCAAAACCAGACAAAGACCCCAATCAAAAAGGACAATTATAGACCAACATCCTTGATGAACATGGATGCAAAAATTCTCACCAAAATACTAGCCAATAGGATCCAACAGTACATTAAAAGGATTATTCACCATATTCACCACAACCAAGTGGGATTTATCCCTGGGCTGCAAGTTTGGTTCAACAACCCCAAATCTATCAATGTGATACAATACATTAATAAAAGAAAGAACAAGAACCATATGATCCCCTCAATTGATGCAGAAAAAGCATTTGACAAAATACACCATCCTTTCTTGATCAAAACTCTTCAGAGTATAGGGATAGAGGGTACATATCTCAAGATCATAAAAGCCATCTGTGAAAAACCCACAGTGAATATCATTCTCAATGGGGAAAAACTGAGAGCTTTCCCCCTAAGGTCAGGAACAAGGCAGGGATGTCCACTATCACCACTGCTATTCAACATAGTATTCGAAGTCTTAGCCACAGCAATCACATAACAAAAAGAAATCAAAGGCATCCGAATTGGCAAAGAAGAAGTCAAACTCTCACTCTTTGCAGATGATATGATACTTTATGTGGAAAACCCAGAAGACTCCACCCCAAAACTGCTAAAACTCATACAGGAATTCAGTCAAGTGGCAGGATATGAAATCAATGCACAGAAATCAGTGGCATTCCTATACACAAACAACAAGACAGAAGAAAGAGAAATTAAGGGGTCGATCCCATTTACAATTGCACCCAAAACCATAAGATACCTAGGAATAAATCTAACCAAAGAGGCAAAGAATCTGTACTCAGAAAACTATAAAATATTCATGAAAGGGGCGCCTGAGTGGCTCAGTTGGTTAAGCGACGGCCTTCGGCTCAGGTCATGATCCTGGAGTCCCTGGATCGAGTCCCGCATCGGGCTCCCTGCTCGGCAGGGAGCCTGCTTCTGCCTCTGACCCTCCCCCCTCTCATGTGCTCTCTCTCTCTCATTCTCTCTGTCTTAAATAAATAAATTAAAAAAAAAATACTCATGAAAGAAATTGAGGAAGACACAAAGAAATGGAAAAATGTTCCATGCTCATGGATTGGAAGAAGAAATATTGTGAAGATGTCAATGCTACCTAGAGCAATCTACACATTGAATGCAATCCCCATCAAAATACCATCCACTTTTTCAAAGAAATGGAACAAAGAATCCTAAAATTTGTATGGAACCAGAAAAGACCCCGAATAGCCAGAGGAATGTTGAAAAAGAAAAGCAAAGCTGGTGGCATCACAATTCCGGACTTCCAGCTCTATTACAAAGCTGTCATCATCAAGACAGTATGGTACAGGCACAAAAACAGACACATAGATCAATGGAACAGAATAGAGAGGCCACAAATGGACCCTCAACTCTATGGTTAACTAATCTTCGACAAAGCAGGAAAGAATGTCCAGTGGATAAAAGACAGTCTCTTCGACAAATGGTGTTGGGAAAATTGGATAGCCACATGCAGAAGAATGAAACTGGACCCTTTCCTTACACCACACACAAAAATAGACTCCAAATGGTTGAAAGACCTCAATGTGAGACAGGATTCCATCAAAATCCTAAAGGAGAACACAGGCAGCAACCTCTTCGACCTCAGCCACAGCAACTTCTTCCTAGAAACATCACCAAAGGCAAGGGAAGCAAGGGCAAAAATGAACTATTGGGACCTCATCAAGATAAAAAGCTTTTGCACAGCAAAAGAAACAGTCAACAAAACTAAAAGACAACCGACAGAATGGGAGACGATATTTGCAAATGACATACCAGATAAAGGGCTAGTATCCAAAATCTATAAAGAATTTATCAAACTCAACACCCAAAGAACAAATGATCCAATCAAGAAATGGGCAGAAGACATGAACAGACATTTTTCCAAAGACGTCCAAATGGCCAATAGGCCCATGAAAAAGTGCTCTACATCGCTCGGCATCAGGGAAATCCAAATCAAAACCTCAATGAGATACCACCTCCCACCAGTCAGAATGGCGAAAATTAACAAGTCAGGAAACGACATATGTTGGCGGGGATGTGGAGAAAGGGGAGCCCTCCTACACGGTGGGAATGTAAGCTGGTGCAGCCACTCTGGAAAACAGTATGGAGATTCCTCAAAAAGTTGAAAATAGAGCTGCCCTACAACCTAGCAATTGTACTACTGGGTATTTACCCCAAGATAGAAATGTAGGGATCCGAAGGGGTATGTGCGCCCTGATGTTTATAGCAGCAATGTCCACAATAGCCAAACTATGGAAAGAGCTAATGCCCATCGATACATGAAATGATAAAGAAGATATGGTATATATATACAATGGAATATTATGCAGCCATCAAAAGGAATGAACTCTTGCCATTTGCAACGACGTGGATGGAACTGGAGGGTATTATGCTGAGCAAAATAAGTCAATCAGAGAAAGACATGTATCATATGACCTCACTGATATGAGGAATTCTTACTCTCAGGAAACAAACTGAGGGTTGCTGGAGTGGTGGGGGGTGGGAGGGATGGGGTGGCTGGGTGATGGACATTGGGGAGGGTATGTGCTATGGTGAGTGCTGTGAATTTTGTAAGACTGTTGAATCACAGACCTGTACCTCTGAAACAAATAATATATTATATGTTAAAAAAAAGAAGATAGTAGGAAGGGAAAAATGAAGGGGGGAAATCGGAGGGGGAGAGGAACCACGAGAGACTATGGACTCTGAGAAACAAACTGAGGGTTCTAGAGGGGAGGGGGTGGGAGGATGGGTTAGCCTGGTGATGGGTATTAAAGAGGGCACATTCTGCATGGAGCACTGGTTATGCACAAACAATGAATCATGGAACAGTACATCAACAACTACTGATGTGATGGTGATTAACATAACATAATAAAAAAAAAGTTCAGTGCATGGGCTGGTGGCTGTCTTTATAAACAAAGTTTTATTGAAATATAGCCAAGTTCATTTGTTTACGTACACTTATGGCTGTTTTTATGCTACAATGAGAGAGTTGAATGGTTGCCAGAGAAACTAGCCTTCCAGGTCCAAACAAACAAAAAAAACCTGATCATAATACACTTTGTCATATTGTCTACCTGGTTCCCCTATTGCTATTCCTCCTGACTGCCCTTTTAGTTCAGTTCCATCTTTGTTCCAGAAACCCACCATCATTAAGCCAGCCCTGTCCACTCCCTGCCCCACCCCTTCCTTTACTTTGGACATGAGTTTGAGGGAAAGACAGAAGTATATCTCACTTCTTGGAGAAGTCCACAATTACAAGAGAAGAGGAAAAACTGAACTGTCGGATACGGAGTTGCAGAACCTAACAGCAACCAACAGGCAGATTTCAATGCAAAACAAAAGACAGGCATTTAATGGTGTCTAGAGTTGCAAAAACATTTGAGAAAAATGAGCAATGAGAAAAGGCTACCGAATTTGACCATTAGCAGTTCACTGGTGACCTTTGGAACTGTAGTGTCAGTTGAGTGATGTGGGAGGAAACCAAATTTCTGGCAGTGAAGAAGGTAATGACTTGGACTCCCAGAACCAACTTTGAATTACTCGCTGAGGAGGTTAGCACTTCCTGCCTGACTAATTTCTCATGGGCAATTTTGTGATTTTGTTTCCTTATTTAACTTCTCTGCACATTAAGAAGAGCTAGTTATGCTCATCATTTGTAATCAAGCAGCTGTTGCCTCTGGAGGCTCTCTGGACGGCCACAATCCACGTGCCTGCTTCCCCAGTATCTCTAATTGAGTGTTTGGTTTCACTTAAGTTTTTTTTTTTTCTCCTTTTTTTGAAAGTGTGGCGATATCATTTTTGTCCTGGTCTGTGCTCCTTAAATCCTTGATAGCAGAAGCCCTGGAATGTTAACGAGGTCATGTCTTTGCTGGTGGACAGAGAGATCAGTGGCTTTCAGGTGTTAATGAGATGTCCTCGAAATTTATGCCCATTGTTAGAGAGCTGATGGCTCCCTGCTGAACCCTTAGACCTTTCTTAAATGGATGACCAAAAGCATTTTGTCAGCCCTATACAAATTTCAGTCATAGGGCTTGGATATGCAGGAGATGCAGTAGAAATCTCAGTCATCTCAGTGATGAACTTCTGTCCCTGCTCCTTCAAACTTGAGTGTCTCTGACCTTAGAGAGAACTGGTCCTCTCCCTTCCAACCGCGAATTTGATCCCCATTTCTATTGCATCCTCCAGGCATTCATCCATCATTTATCCCATCTCTTCAATATTCTTAACTTCTTCCTTTCCACTGCTTCTTCTCTTCAATCTACAAATATATTTAAGCTGCTCCCTCCCGAAGAAAAATTTCTCACTTTATCTGCTTTTCTCTCAAGTTACTGCGCTCTGTGACACCACTCCCCTGCTACAGCAAACTTTTTAAATTAGAGAACATGAACTCCGTGTATTATTCCTGCGACGTTTTTCTCGCCTTCATCCAATTGGTGTGGGCCCCACCTTACCGTTGAAAATACTCTGGAAAGGTCATTGCTGATCTCCCAACTGCCAAACCCACTGACTTCTTTCTCTTCTCCTACCAGGCCCCGCAAGCATCTGGTCCCTTTCCCGGAAGTCTCTTACATCATGTGCTAGGGATCCAGTTGTTTTCTGGTTCTTCTCCCTCTCAGATCCCTTGCTTCTCAGTCATTTTTGTGAAATCCTATTTATCTATTCCTTCATGCTGTGGTTTCTCAGATTTCTGTTCCAGGCCTTCTTTTCTTTACTTACAAATTCTTCCTGGGATCCTTCATCCTCATTAATGAATTCATCTGTCTTTCAAATGCTCAGATAACTCCCACATCTGTATCTCTGCTCTCTCTCTCTCTCCTGAGTTCAAGACCAGTGGTACCTGCTAGTAGTTTCTGCAATGATGGGAGATTTTTCTGCACCAGGTGATGCAGTAGCCACTAGCCCCATGTGGCTATTGAATATCTAAAATGTGACCAGTGTGATGAATTGAGTATTAAGTTTTGGGTTTTTTTGAGAAAGAGAGAGACAGAGCGTGCACGTGAGCAGGTGGGGGGGAGGGGCAGAAAGAATCTTAAGTAGGCTCCACACTCAGGGTGGAGCCTGACTCAGGGCTTGATCCCACGACCCTGAGATCATGACCTGAGCCTAAATCAAGAGTCAGACACTTAACCAACTGAACCGCCCAGGCGCCCCGAATTTTAAGTTTTATTTAATTTGAGCAGATCACACTGTCAGTAGCCACATGTGGCTAGTGCCTACTGTATTTGACAACACAGCTGAAGACCCTTTAATTTAAATCCCCTATTATATATCTCCTTTTAATTTTTCCCTTTTTTTTCCCTTAACATATCCCAAACCAAAGTCATCACCTAATCCCCCAAATACCTCCTTCTCTTATATTCCCCATTTCATTAAAATAGCATCACCATCTAAACATTTAGCCAAATGCCAATTCTGATTTGTATTTTTTTTTTCTTCACCTCACACTGACAGTCGTTTCTGTTGGCAAAGTATTTCTTGAATCTGATTTCTCTTTTACTGCTGATGACTCCTTTATGGCCAGCATCCACTAGCTTTTAGTGCATTATCCAATCACTCCATACACATATGCACACACATACTCATGCTGGATAGTTGCCATTTCAAGTGCTAAGACACACCCATCTGCACAGCCAGGGAGGTCATCCTGGTTACAAACTTGACAAGAATGAGATATCTTAAAGAATATTAAAAATGTTGAATTCCTTAGACTGTTCTGTTCTCTGGGCACTCTTTGGGACCTCCACTCCCTGTTATTTCAAATGCCACTTGCCTCACAAACCAATGTTGCAATGGAGGCTGCTGATTCTTTACTTTTCCGACTCCTTAAAGATCGGTCAGTAGTTTACTTCAATTCCTCCTCACTGTCTAGTGATTTCAGCAGCAACTATATTATGTCCTTAGATTGTGGCCAAAAGCTACTTTGAGGGACAGCCTTCTAGTTCTACTGATGCTGTACAGCAGACCCTAAGGAAGTATCATCTGGTTGCCAGTGTCAGAGCCAAGAGCCCCAGATTTCACTCACAGAGCACCAGCCTGTGGAGTTCTTCCCAACCCTAAGGTCTATGGTAGAATCCCAAAAATCCACACAGCACAGAAAGTACTAGGAATGCACAGGGGAACCTCAAGAATTCGCCAGGGTGATGGTCATATCCCATGCTCTGTTGATGTTGCTGTTTTAATTGTTTGTCCTTTTGGTTAAAAGTCAAAAATATTCTCTTCTTTAAGTGATGGGGATTGGGACTGTTACTTTTGCTTTCAACACTTTAATGGAGAAAAGCTAGCCTTTTCAAGAAGTGATGCTGGAGCAATTGAATATCCATAGGCAAAAAAATGAACCTTGAACTAAGTCTTACACCTTATACAAAAAATTAGCTCAAAATGGATCATGGATGTAAATGTAAAATGTAAAACTTAAAACTTTTAGGAAAATGACTTGTAAGAAGGGGAGGAGGGATCAAACAAAGATCATAAGATTAAATGTTACTTCACTTTAGAAAATAGTTCCTCAAAAAGTTGATCTTAGAGTTGCCATACAACTTAGAAATTCCATTCCTAGTACTCTATCCAAAGGAATCAAAACATACATTCACACAAAAAAGTACACATGAATGTTAATAGAGGCATTATTCGTAATAACCAAAAAGTAAGGACAGTCTAAAGGTTCATCAACTGACAATGGATAAACAAAATGTTGTATGTTTATAAGATGGAACATCATTCAGGGGCACCTGGGTGGCTCAGTTGGTTAAGCTTCTGCCTTCAGTTCAGGTCATGATCTCAGGGTCCTGGGATCGAGCCCCTGTCATTGGGCTCCCTGCTCATTGGGGAATCTTCTTCTCCCTCTCCCTCTGCTCCTTATGCCACCTCCCCCCACTTTTTGCACTCTCTCTCTCTTGCTCTCTCATCCTAAAATAAATAAAATCTCTAAAAAAAAAAAGATGGAACATCATTCAGCTGTAAAAAGGAATGAAATGCAGATACATAATACAACATGGATTAAGCTTAAAAACATAAGATTAGTTGGCCATAGAGTTGAGGGTCCATTTGTGGCCTCTCTATTCTGTTCCATTGATCTATGTGTCTGTTTTTGTGCCTGTACCATACTGTCTTGATGATGACAGCTTTGTAATAGAGCTGGAAGTCCGGAATTGTGATGCCACCAGCTTTGCTTTTCTTTTTCAACATTCCTCTGGCTATTCGGGGTCTTTTCTGGTTCCATACAAATTTTAGGATTCTTTGTTCCATTTCTTTGAAAAAGTGGATGGTATTTTGATGGGGATTGCATTCAATGTGTAGATTGCTCTAGGTAGCATTGACATCTTCACAATATTTCTTCTTCCAATCCATGAGCATGGAACGTTTTTCCATTTCTTTGTGTCTTCCTCAATTTCTTTCATGAGTATTTTATAGTTTTCTGAGTACAGATTCTTTGCCTCTTTGGTTAGATTTATTCCTAGGTAGCTTATGGTTTTGGGTGCAATTGTAAATGGGATCGACCCCTTAATTTCTCTTTCTTCTGTCTTGTTGTTGGTGTATAGGAATACCACTGATTTCTGTGCATTGATTTTATATCCTGCCACTTGACTGAATTCCTGTATGAGTTCTAGCAGTTTTGGGGTGGAGTCTTTTGGGTTTTCCACATAAAGTCTGGTGCAGCCACTCTGGAAAACAGTATGGAGGTTCCTCAGAAAGTTGAAAATAGAGCCACCCTACAACCCAGCAATTGCACTACTGGGTATTTACCCCAAAGATAGAAATGTAGGGATCTGAAGGGGTACGTGCACCCTGATGTTTATAGCAGCAATGTCCACAATGGCCAAACTATGGAAAGAGCCAAGATGTCCATTGACAGATGAATGGATAAAGAAGATGTGGTATATATATATACAATGGAATATTATGCAGCCATCAAAAGGAATGAACTCTTGCCATTTGCAATGACGTGGATGGAACTGGAGGGTATTATGCTGAGCAAAATAAGTCAATCAGAGAAAGACATGTATCATATGACCTCACTGATATGGGGAATTCTTACTCTCAGGAAACAAACTGAGGGTTGCTGGAGTGGGGGGTGGGGTGGGAGGGATGGGGTGGCTGGGTGATAGACACTAGGGAGGGTATGTGCTATGGTGAGTGCTGTGAATTGTGTAAGACTGTTGAATCACAGACCTGTACCTCTGAAACAAATCATACATTATATGTTAAAAAAAGAAGATAGTAGGAAGGGAAAAATGAATGGGGGGGAAATCGGATGGGGAGATGAACCATGAGAGACTGTGGACTCTGAGAAACAAACTGAGGGTTCTAGAGGGGAGGGGGGTGGGAGGATGGGTTAGCCTGGTGATGGGTATTAAAGAGGGCACGTATTGAATGGAGCACTGGGTGTTATACGCAAACAATGAATCATGGAACACTACATCAAAAACTAATGATGTAATGTATGGGGATTAACATAACATAATAAAATAAAAAAAAGAAGGGATGAAAATGTTCTCGGATTTAGTGATAAATTTTACAGTGGTGATGATTGTAACATCTTGTGAATATACCAAAAAAATGTACAGTTCGAAAGGGTGACTTATTGTACATGAATTATATCTCTAAAATAAATAAAAGAAAGAAAAAAAGCCTATATATGCAACTACCACATAATCCAGCAGTTGTACTCTTGGTCATTCATCCCACAGAAATGAAACCTTAGGTTCATTAAAAAACAAAACAAAAACTGTACATGAGTCCTGATAATGGGTTTATTCTAATAGTCAAAACTAGAAACAACCCAGATATTCTTCCATGGGTGAATGGTTAGTCCATTCACTGTGGTGCATTCATACCATGGAACACTACTAGCAATAAAATGGCATACACTCTCGATATAATCAACCACCTGGATGAAATGCCAGAAAATTATGCCTAGTGAAAAACAGCCAATCCTCAAAGCTTACCTACTGTATAATTCAATTTCTGTGACATTATTGCAGTGACAGAATTATAGGAATGGGAAATAGGTTAGTGACTGGCAAGGGTGAAGAATGCAGAAGGGAGGTATGGGAGGGAGGGAGGTATGACTCTAAAAGAAACAAATAGGATCCTTGTGAGGATGGAAATGCTCCGTATCTTGATTTTATCAATGTCAGTATCCCAGTTGTGATAATGTGCTATCGTTTTGCAGATGTTCCCATTGGGGGAAAATAGGTCAAGACTCTGAAGATGTCTCAGTATTACTCCTTAAAATCGCGTGCAAAGCTACAATGACCCTAACATTTAAAGACTTAATTAAAAATAAAAAAACAACCAGTAAAGTTGGCCTCTGGAGGTACTTGCCAGTTTAAACTCAGTGGAGGAACTAGAATACTCTAAGATATAACGTTGGCACTTAAACTATCTGTAGAACTCAGCTTGAGAGAAAATGCAAGGGAGATTGCACATTTGCTAAGCTGGAGCCATCTATGACCATGATATGGGGAGGGTCAAGTCAGAGGCATCTCTCAGTGTAAGGGGGTGTTTTGCTAGAGAGTTCAGCTGATAGGATAACTTCAAAACTCCAGGCAGGATCATCTGACTTTGGAAAAGGGATTTTAATGGGCAGTTTTATGTGGCAACTCGGCAAGGCTACAGTCCCCACTTACTCATTTAAACACTAATAATCCAGGTGTTGCTCTGAAGGCATTTTGTAGAAATGATTAACATCATAACCAGGAAACTCTAAGTAAGGAGATTATCCTAAATAATCTGGGTGGACCTGATTGAAGCAGTTGAAAGACATCAAGGGCAGAACTGAGGCTTCCCTGAAAAAGAAGAAAGTCTATGGGTGGGGTGTGGGCAAAATGGGTGAAGGGGACTGGGAGATACAGGCTTCCAGTTACAGAATGAATAGGTCGCAGGAATAAAAGGCAGGGCATCGGAATAATAGGCAGTGAGCCTGTAGGTAACAGTGTTGAACGGCCTCAGGTTGTGAGCACAGCATAATACAGAGAAGTGAAATCACTTTGTTGTTCACTGGAAACTAATGTAACTTTGTGTGTTAACTATACTCAAATGAAAACATTTTTTTAAACAAAGCAGAAATTCCACCTGTTGATTGCAGTTTCAGTTCATACACATTCATGTTTATGCCTGAGATTTCCAGACTATTCTTTTTGGTGGTCTCCCCCATAGATTTTGGATTTGCCTGGCAAGCCCTACAATTGCATAACCTACTTCCATGTAATAAATATCTTAATCTATATCTTAATATATACAGTTGACCCTTGAACAACACTGGCTTGAAATGGATAGGTCCCTTTATATGCTGTGTTTTTGGTTTTTTTTGTTTTTGTTTTATAAATACAGTGCAGTACTGCAAATGTATTTTTCTTCCTTACGATTTTCTTAATAATATTTTCTTTTTAACTTATTATATAAATATTATAACAATACATATACAAAATATATGTTAATCAACTGTTGGTGTTATCAGTAAGGCTTCTGGTCAACAGTAGACTATTAGTAGTTAAGTTTTGGGGGGGAATTCAAAGTTATATGTGAATTTTCAAAGGCACAAAGGGTCAGTGTCCCTAACCCCTGGGTTGTTCAAAGGTCAACTGTATGTTGCAAGCAATAAATCTCTTAATATATACATAATACCAGTCTGCCTACCCTCTGGTGAGACCTTGACTGATACAAGGGTTTGCTGTGTTTAAAAACAAAAATAAAACCTCTTTTCTCATCTAGCAGATTCCAGAAATGTTTTGAAAACAACTCTGCAGACTCAAACTTTATTATGTTATAGCTTTAATTTATTTGCTAGAAGCCTATGAGCTGCGATAAACCTCCAATTCTTACAGTCAATTAGAAAATAATGGAGTTAAGTCTAAAAGAACTCCCCCTAAATTTAGAGACCAAATGAGAGTGAGTTGTTTGATATTCAGTTTTGATGAGACATTATCAGCTAGAAGATGGAGGTGGTCTTCATTGTCAAAAATAAATTTCTTGGGGCGCCTGGGTGGCTCAGTCAGTTAAATATCTACCTTCGACAGGTCATGATCCCGGGGTCCTGGGATAGAACCCCACATTGGGCTCCCTGCTCAGTGGGGAGCCTGCTTCTCCCTCTCCCTCTGTCTCCTGGCTCTTGCTCTCTCTCTCTTTCTCAAATAAATAAATAAAATCTTAAAAAAAATAAATTTCTTTCTCTTTTTCTCTGTGTCTGCCTGTCTTGTATTTATCAAACTTCCACTGAAATTTGGCTGTATCAGGCTAGGTGCTAGATACTGAGATTACAAACACAAGTGAGTGGAGTCCTATCTTCCTTCAAAGACCTGCTTATGGTCTCTCATGGAAGAAACAAGCATAATTGACTAGTATAAAGAGTGCCTTGCCCTAAGGAAAGAGATTAGTCTCTACCATCTTTAGAGATTCATTTTCCATTTTGGGGCAGAGTGGAGGGCATCCATGACATATCATTTGTTCATGATTTTGAGGAATCTTTGAATTATTTAAACGGCATGCCCAGCAGCACACCTGACACCAAAGAACAGCCTGCTAAATTCTTCTGAGTTGTTAACATTCTTTACTCTTGAACTCTGCATTCCCTACGGATAACATTAGGAAACTTATTTTACTAAAGCAAAATTTCTGGAATTATTCCCTATTGCCACTTTGTCCTTTTTGGTTGTTGTTTCCCCCACCCCCCACCCCCGCATAGGCTGAACATGAATATCTGATTATACTTTCTCACCCAAAGTAGTGCTAAGTTCATATTTTGGATGGCAAAGTAGTAGGCTCCATGACATGCAACCTCTCTTCAGGTTCTGATTTTACCTCTATTTTAAAACTCTCTCTGCTGTCCAAAAATAACTTTCTGTTTTTGCTAATGTATCTGTTGTATGATTTTAAACCAGCAGAAGAGTTATTTCTTCTTTGCCAGGTTTTTTGTATCAAAGTAAAGACACTACAGCTTTTATTAGGAATCATGACTTTAATTTACTTGTTTAAGGTCTTTTCAGAGCAGTTAAGCATGATGGTTGTTAGGAGGATGGCTTTGGGGACAGTATGGCAGGCTTATACCACATGAGCCTCAGTGTTCTTATCTGTGCAACAGGGACAATAATAAGTCTGCAAGGATTAAAGGAAGTGGCTAGCTAAGAAACACGCCTAGCATGCAGTGAGCACTCTGTGAATCTTAGCCATGGTTCTGTCATCCCAGCAGCATTCTGGAAGTACCCATTTGGTTAGACCATGTGTCCTCTAAGGATAAGAAGTCATGGAATTTGTAGGAAGGGAGGCAGCTCATCATGGCTAACAAATACCCTGACTCTGTAATCACGGGTAAATCCTAATCTTCAAAAAAGTCTCTAGAGATATTTTGCACTTACCATTTTTAAAGCATTCACCTCCTCATCTGCTTTATTTACCATACACATTTATATGACCTGCAAAGGCACATCTAGTTTCCATTCCACAAAGAAGTGGTTCTTCAAGAAACGGAGGAGGGTTCTCAAGCTCAAAATCTCAAATGAGGAAGACGTTGAACTAGAACTCTAGTTCTTTTGATTCTGTATTTTCCCATCACGTCTCACTTATTTTGTCTAAATCAAGAATTCACGTTCTTTGAAAGTGAAGAATTTGAGTCTGATGAAAACATCCCATTTTTCAGTAACTTCCTTTTTAACATGCCTCACCGAAGAGTGGAGATACACAGTCTATGTCTCTCGGGATCTGCTCTGGTTGGAGCTGCCTGGGATGAACTCCCTCTTCTGTACAAACATCTCAGTCATTCTGTCTTTCAAAACACAGTTCAGTGCTCATATCTTCTTGATCACCCTTGACTGTTGTTTTGTTTATCCAATTCCCTGAACATTTATCCTGTGCTCCTTTTTATTGTTAGTTTCCTTTTTATGTGCATGCCTATTTTTTCAGTGTGACTGTTAACGTCCTTATGCAGAGGGACCCTAGCCTACACCGTACAGAGTTCTTTGATGATGAAGACTGTGATAATAATAGTGATAATGATTATAATACTACAGTCTCTCCAATTAAACTTTTTGGTGGTGTGACCTTGGCAAGCCACCATCATTTGTTCACTGATTGTTCACCTGTATTCATTCATTTGACCAAATTTTTTGAGAGTTTACTATATACCAGGCCCTATCTAGTTTCTAGGGTTACGAAGACAAAGAAGGTCTGATCTGAGGGACTTGCATTCTAATGGAAGAGATAGACTTAAAAAATATGTACATTGACATATATATTTCAAGTGCTATAATAGGAATACTATTAGGATGGCAAAAATGAAGGAAAGATTCCTAAGTTATTAAGAGGGGAGAGGTGGGTTCAAGAAAAACTCCAGAGAAGAGGTGGGGTTTGAAGCAAGTGCTAAAAAGATGAGTAAGTGGGACAAGCTTACTTATGTCCTTTTTTTTTTTTTTCTGCTATTGGCAGCAAATATGTCCCAAGGCATGACAAGACCACTATTCAAAGTCCCTGGAGCTAAAACAGAAAGGGAGATTTTGACCTTCAACAACTGGAGTAGAAGGTAATGACGTGATCTAATTTAAAGAAATAAATTACCCGTTATTTGGAGAAGTTGACTGTGAGATGACCCGGAATTGTGTTACGATCATTGTGGCCTGCTTGTTCCAAAGAGGTTACTCACCTCTGCCACTCCGTGGGATTCTAAAAAGCTCATAAAGAAAAACAGAATGCCCTGCATTTGAGACTTCCACAAAAATGGTGTGTAGATATGCCTCCTTGTACAGGAGTAGGCAAAATCGCAACATCACTCAAAATCTCAACATAACATATTTTATTCAACATGTGGTACCCTGTGCCAGGTACAATTACAGGATCTGAGACTCTAGAAATGAATAAAATAGGAAAAATTATTACCCTCCTGGAGCTTACATTCTAGTGGGAGGAAATCAATAGCAAGCAAATAAATAAGTAAATTATATAGTACATTAGGAAAAGAAAGTATTATGGAGAAAAATAAAGTAGGGAAGGGAGGTAGAGAGTATTGGGTGGGGTGGGGTAAACAAGTTGCAATTTTAAATAGACTCATTTGAAAAGGTCTCACTCAGAAGGGGGCAAACCAAAATGTGAAAGAGATGAGGGCCCAAGCTATGTAAATGTGTGGGAGAAAAGAATTCTAGGCTGAATAAACAGTATGTGCAAATGCCCGGGGGTGGGACTATGCCTGGTCCGTTAAAGAACATCAAAGAGACCATTGTGGCAGGAACAGAATAAGTGAGGGGAAGAATATGAGGTTAGCGAGATGACTAAGGGACAGATTGTGAAGTTTGTTGGCTTTAACTCTGAGTAACATGGGGAGACATTGGAACTTTAAAGCATGACCTGTCTTTTGTTTCTGTGGAATAACCTAAGCTGCTGTATTGAATATATTCTCTCAGAGAGCAGAGGCAGGATTAGAGAGAACGGTTAGGAGATGTTTCTCAGTAATCCAGGTAAGAAATGATGTGGCTTGGTCCATGATGGTAGCAGTCATATATATAATGAGAATAGGTTAGAATCTTAATATAATTTGAAGATAAAGTCAACAGGATTTGCTGATGGATGAGATATATTGTAAGACAAAAGAAAGGTAAAAGTGCTTTTGATCTGATCTGTTTGCCATTAACTGAGATGGGGAAGACTACGGGAGAAGCAAGCTCTGCAGTAAGTCAAGTTTTGGACATATCGTATATGAAATATTTACTGGACATTTAAGTAGAAATGTTGAGTAGCAACTGGATATATGAAACGAGAAGTTAGGGGGAAAATCCATGCTACAGCTACAAATTTTTGAGTCATTGGCACGTAGATGATATCTAAAGTCATAAGACAGGATGTATTTAGGGGCTGTGAAGATGAGAAAGAACCAGCAAGAAGTCTAAGAAAGTTGCCATTAAGGTAGGAAGAAAGGTGGTAATGTGTGGTGTGCTGGAAGCCAAGTGAAAGAAGTTAACAGAAGGAGTGTATCCAATATTGTACCCAATATTTCAGTAGATCAAGATGAATGAGAAGGGAGAATCAGTCATTGCACTTAGGAACATGGTAATCACTGGTGACTTGATAGGAACACTTACCAGTATGGGGTGATGGGAAGAAAGCCTGACTAGACTGAACTTAAGAGAGAATGAGGACAGAGAAATTGGATATAGCAATTGTAGACAACTCTTTTAAAAAAAATTTTTTATTGTTATGTTAATCACCATACATTACATCATTAGTTTTAGATGTAGTGTTCCTTGATTCATTGTTTATGCATAACACCCAGTGCTCCATGCAGAATGTGCCCTCCTCAATACCCACCACCAGGCTAACCCATCCTCCCACCCCCCTCCCCTCAGTTTGTTTTTCAGAGTCCATCATCTCTCATGGTTCATCTCCCGCTCCGATTTCCCCCCTTCATTCTTCCCCTCCTGCTGTCTTCTTCTTCCTCTTCTTTTTTTTTTTCTTAACATATATTGCATTATTTGTTTCAGAGGTACAGATCTGAGATTCAACCGTCTTGCACAATTCACAGCACTTACCAGAGCACATACCCTCCCCAGTGTCTATCACCCAGTCACCCCATCCCTCCCATCCCACCCCCCACTCCAGCAACCCTCAGTTTGTTTCCTGAGATTAAGAATTCCCCTGATTCAGTGAGGTCATATGACACATGTCTTTCTCTGACTTATTTCGCTCGGCATAATACCCTCCAGTTCCATCCACATCGTTGCAAATGGCAAGATCTCATTCCTTTTGATGGCTGCATAATATTCCATTGTATATATATACCACATCTTCTTTATCCATTCATCTGTCGTTGGACATCTTGGCTCTTTCCACAGTTTGGCTATTGTGGACATTAGCAATTGTAGACAACTTTTAAATGAGTTTAAAGTGATCAGAGAAGTGGAGCTAAAGTTAAGGAATACAGTATTTTTTGTTTGTTTTGTTGTAAGGGGATAAAAATATTGTAACTGTATAACCCCATTATCCTTATTGGAAGAATAAAACTATATGCCCAGTGTAGGGACAAACCAAATTCTGGGTACCTACATCATTATGCTTCTGTAAAAGACTAAATGTTCTAAGAGATTGTATCCTTTCAGAAGAATTTTTTCCCTTAATTTAACCAAAGTAGCAATCAGAATAGTTTGACTTAAAATAAACCAAATTGTAAAATCATGAGCCTCAAAGCTAACAACCAAAATCAAGATTCAACAGTGATATCCCTGGTTGATTTCACTCTTAGAAGAACATTGTCAGCTTAATGCCAACTTTAAAACAATAATTTGGTGACCAAACTATGAAATTTTGATCATATAAGTCTACACATTTAAGGATTATTCTTGGAAGAATCACAAAATATAGGGGTAAAAGCAACTTTGAAGAGGATTTAATTTAATGTGCACCTTTTATCAGTTGGTAACTTGAACTCGAAAGACATAGGTGAGATCACAAAGCCAGTAAAACAGGGCTGGAACTAGACCCTAGTTCTTATGGTCCCAGCAGGGGCCCAGTATTGTGTCTCGAGCTCATTTCAACCTGGGAGAATGCTCTGCCAATGCCTAAGTGGCCTGTGTATCAGTTTCTATGGCAATTTTCCATGAAGAACAGACATTATAAGAAAAAGCTGCTAATTTAGCTGGTAAATGCTGAAGTCAACACTATTGATTGCTTTCCCCTGCGGTCAGCAGCTCAAATAAGGAATTAATGCCCAAAAGCTCTGTTTCATTCCTTACGTGTTTATAGAGCACCTTCTGTATGCCAAGCATCATGCAGACATCTAAGAGGGATAGAATGATTCCTGTGCTTCCTTAGGGCTTATGTCATTTCTAGAGAGGAGAGGGAGAAAGAGCGCTGACCATTTCTAGGCTAGGCACCTTCATGTACAGTCCCTTCTTAAATCTCAGCACAACCATGTGGGGTGGGGATGGTCATTCCCTTTTTACAGGTAAATAAAACTGGGGTTAAGCAAGGTTAATCAAGTTGCTCAAAAAGAGCTATTCCAGACAGACATTGCTGAATGTAGGGACCGTGTTTTCTTCATACATACCCAGTGGGCAACTGGAGCCTGATATTTTATTTACATGGTAAGGGCCTCTTTCATTTACATTTTTGAGGGACCAGAAAGAAAATGTGAGGAAAAAAAAAATAACAGAACCCAAGAGAACCTTACATGTGTTTTGACCCAGTGGCTCAAAGAAGGGGTACTGTGCTGTCCTTTTATGTCTGGGTAGGGTGGGGGAGGGGAAGAGGGCATGAGAAGCCCCTGCAGTTAGTTACTCAGAGTTGCATTGTTGCAACTAATTTCCATTATGCCACACACTGTATGAGCATTTTTTAACAAGTTGGTTTTGAATTTTAATGTTTAGAATTTAGTGACCAGTCATGTTGCTCTATCTTTGAAAAAGTTGAATTATAATAACTTAAGGAACAATAAATTTAAATAAATGGATGTTAAATACAGTGGCAGAAAACATACATCTAGGAGTTAGAATACCTAGATTTTGGTGCTGACTCTGCTTCTTACTAAGTCTGGGATTGGTGGCAAATCACTTTGGTAGGACTCCCTGAGTCTTAGTTTGCTCATCTTTAAAATGAACATAATGATGAGTGTTAATGGGCATAGTTCTTGAGAACAACTGAGACAATATATGTAAAAGTGATTTATAAACTCCAGAATACCAATACAAATCTGAGTTATCATCATTTTTATAAGTATTCTTAAATTTCTGATTGCAGTATAAGATATTTTGAACATACCAGGGTTGTCCAAGAATTTTTAGTCCTTTCTTCTGGTCCTTCTGAGAGTCAGGGATTCTTTGAAGTGGCCCAGGAGATATAACTGGGTTTTGCAATTCTATGTCACTCAAAAGCAAAGACTCTCAGAAGTTCTAGAACCCTGGGAGGAAACAATGAATCTTGGAGTACCTTGGACTCCAACCAAATTCCCAGGTCTCTCTCATGCTGGACCTAACAGTGGATGTGGGATTATATAGGCTTTGGAAATGTGATAGTATTTTGGGGGTGTTATGTGTTGGTCATCAAAACTACACTGAAAATGAAAAACATGGGCCGTTCTTAATGAAAATATACTTATGCAACTATTAATGTATTGAGCATGGGTCACTGTACTTGATTATGTACTGCTGGCCCCTTGAAAACTTGGAATTTCCAATGTGTGAGCTAAACAATAGATGTTCCTCAGGATTAATATGAAGGACATGATCATTAGAAACATCCTCAGTGTATTGAGATCTTGCATGGTAATCTAATTCATTGGCTTATTTTGCACAGAAATTTCATTTAAAATCTACGAAAGAAAAGATAGAAGGTAAATTACTGTATTAGGAACATGAGAAGATTTAATTAGAATTGTGGCTCACTTTTTCTTTTAAATTAAATGATTCGGTGTCTTTATTGTTTCCCACCTCATTACTGTATTCACGATCACAGTGGATGAAAGGTAAATTGTTCTGATTTAATGGGTTGAAGTTACTACAGAGGGATTTGATTGTCCGAGTTCTTCTTAGCTTCTTGTAAATGAAATAGATTTGCACTAAATATACCCTGTTAACAATTTAAATAAAATACCTTTTATCAGCTGAGAGCAATTTTCATGGGACAAATTTAAGCTTATACCTTTCTGACTTTGTGGGCAAAGGATTTGATTAAAATTGACCAGCTAAGTGTGACTACCCTTTAGAGCCATGGAACATTCTAATGAAAAACCCATTTGCTGAGAACCATCCGCTGGTGAGCGGTAGCTGACCGGGAGTCACCTGTGTGGTTTGGGCTGAGGAGCTGCTCTCTCTGTGTGAAGAGGAGAACAGGGAAGCAGAAATAACTTTCATTGGCCGAAGTTGGCTGAATGAGATTGAAGTCACCTTGGTCAGGAATTGCTTGGTCACAAGTAAGAGAAATCCGTTCAAAGTTACTTTAATATAAATGAGGCACCAATTGCTAAGAAACAGGGTCTCTTTTGGAGGAGGGAGTGTAACCGGCCTCATGTGTGGCTGGAACCAGAGACTGGACAGCAGGTAGAAGCCCAGGCAGCCTGTTGGCTTATCAGCTTTTCTCCACATCAGTCCTTGGATTCACATGGTCACTTGTCGTTGCTTCTCTCGGTATATCTGCTTCATTTTTGTCTCTCTGGACACCAGCTTTCTCTGGTCACTTGCACATGGGCCCGATGAAGCCACCCCAGACCAAAGGTGTTGGAGCCAGTCCTGAAGTCTTTTGCAATCTGATTACATTTCTTGGAGTTCAAGGCCTACTTAATTCACTCTGAAACTGACGGTATAGTCTGGCCTTTGGGATCCCTGGAATTCTGAGCAAGTCCCAGAACTCCAGGGGGAAGCTCTGAGGGCTGGGCCCCAACATATTGGCGTGACTTGGTTAGGAAGAATCTGGGAAAAACTGAGGACAGCAGGTGCTCTTGGCTTCCTCCCTGGTTTCCATCTGAGTGTCATCACCACGTTGGGGGCAGGTGCTGCCCTCACACTTCCTCCTCTGATCCCTGTCTTCTCTGTCAGCAGCATCCCTTTCTGTAGACTCGTTTTTATGATCTCCATGGCCATTTGTACCTTCCCAGCTACGACCTCTCATTTATTCAGCTATGATCTGACACCACCTAGCAAACATGGAACCCTCTGCCGTTGACAAAGAATACTTGTTTTCCAAAGGCCTTCAAGCAATGACTCAAATGACGAGATTGCCAGATGCGAGGCAGGAGTCGTTTGAGGTCAGAAGGGTCTTGATGTAAATGGTAAATCAGAGAGATTTGGATTGAATCCCACCTCCGTTACTTTTAGTAGTGAGAACTTAGAAACTTGGTTGGCATCTCTGCTGCAGCGTTTTTAATCATTTCATTTCTACTTACCCCATAGGATTGCCATAAGGATTAAATGAGGTAAGGGATCCAAGTATATAAGGTACGCAGGTTGGGCAGGCTTTCACTGAGTGATAACCCCTCAATCTTCTCCCTTCAGCGTGCCCTTCACTCAACTCTCATTACAAGAATGGTCACCTTCTTAGAGTAAGATCAACACCTTGTGGGAACCTTTAGAAATTCTACTGGCTACTCTTTCCAGGTCAGGTAATTCCCCTTTCTTAGGCACAGATTGGAGATAGGCTATCACACTCTTCCAATGAAAGGTATGGTTGGTTACAACTTCCAAGACAACAAAGTGTTCCAAGACAGAGAGGCATTTCAGATCTAAAAGGTGTGTGTGGACATCATGGATCAAGGAAAACATGGGGAACACATTTCTAGTGACATCACCTTTTAACCATGGAAGCTTCTTTTTTATATAGCTCTATTAACTTATATATAACTCAGGTGTATACCCAAACGTGGCAATAATTGTGAAGATAATAATCTTATGAACAAGTGCTACGTTTTTGCCACCGGTTCTATATTTACCATATCAAGTGTGTCGCGTTTTATCTCACACAAAACCCTCAAGTCATTATCCCATTTCACAGATAAAGAACTAAGACTCAGAGCTGTTCAGTAACCTAAGGTTTGAGTGTATTAAAAGATATAGGGATTCTGACCCCAAAAACGATGCCTTTAAGCACTTGCAACACGTTGTGCTACGCCCTGCTGTTTCCTGTGTGGTTTCATTATCCTGGGCCCCCATCACAGCACTCACAAAGCCACCCGGAAGGTCCAGGTCCCTGTGAACACTCGCGCTGCTGGCTGCATGGAGAAACTGCAGCCCCACAGCTCAGATCCAGGCCCCATCCATCTCCTAGATGCAGAACTCTGCTAGTCATTACAAACGCAGAATCTCACCTCAGACGTACTGAATAAGAACTGGCACTTGAAGAAGCATCCCAGGTGGCCTCTGTGCACGTTAAAGTTGGAGAAACACTGATCTGGTGTGTGAACCACAGTGGATGCGGATTATCTTGATTGCTTGGCTATTTTTCAGTGTGTTAATCTCCTTTCTGCATTTGCTACAATGTTTGATCCCCGTCAGCAATCTCTAAGGTGGAGCTTTTCACCTTCCTCTCCTTTCCTAGCTTTAGTCAATAGTAGTTTCTGCACTGACTGACAGGATTTGGGAACCAGGACAGAATTCAGTTTTGGGGGGAGTCCTTCACCCAACCCCAAATGGAAGGTACCGCTCAGGTCCTCCATCACAGAGGTCAGGCCCGCTGACTGGGGAAGCATTTGCAGCTCAGAAGGATAAGGGATGTTTTTCCTCATTTGCTGGATTTGAGCCTTCCTCTCTTCTGTTTTCCTTTCCACTCTGGGCTTAAATGCAATGCAGTTGCGTGCAGGATACGGGTCCATCTCTGAGGTGAGAGCGCCGAAAGTGTCAGCACTGTGGACCCCGGTCATGGCTTTCAAATACTTCCGTCTTATTTTTAAGAGCTAAGAGAGCCAGGGAAGGGTAATTGATTCCTTTAAGGTAGAAACTGGGCCCTTCACTCTGGCAAAACAGAGATTTCAAGTAATTCTTAATACGTGGCTTTTAAATTGCATTGAGGTTGGTGAAAATAGGTCAAGCTGTCCTTGGTGCTAGTCAATCAATTAAAATAGATGACTTTTAAATCTTTTTAAAAATTTTGATGATACAGAGATGCAGCTTCCCAGGACAGGAGAGCTTCCCAGACCCTGCTCCATCTCTGCTCCTTTCACCAGAGCCCTGCTTAGAAGGCCCCAGAAAGGACGCAGACGGGGAGTGAGGCCCCATGATTGCTAGCTCCAGGGCGGCTGACAGTAGAGCTCAGATGAGGAGGCTGGAAACCCTGGAAAGGGGAATTCTGTGAAATCTGACTATTGCCTCCCACGGCTACACAGTGGTTCTTAGGGAAGGGATATGCTCCGGGAAAGATGAGAAAGACACAGCGTGGGGAGAAGACTTGGCCATCATTTGTGTTCCAAATCATTTTTTTTTTGGTTATAAAACTAATACATGCTCATTATAGAGAATTTAGAAAACACAGAGAGGTCCATAGAGGGAAATAAAAATTGCCTATAATCCCACTAGCCAGAATATTTATATTGGGTTATAGTTCTGTTCAGATATACACATTTTCTTCTACTTCACATCTTCATGATGGTTAATATTGTTAAAAATGTGACTTTAATGACTGTTCCATATAAATGTGCCCAGTCTCACTTATGTAAGCTTACTAAATTTATCATTTCAGCTATTTCTAATTTCTAGCTATTGAAAATATGTTATGGATGCTCTCTAACAACTCTTTAACCATCTGCAATTAGCTCCTTGGAATAAGCTGCTAGAAGTAGGATTATAAAGTGAAAGGTGTGATTCTTTTCAAAGTTTTTGATACATTTTGCCTACTTGCCCCCTGGTAAGGTTGCTTCCAGTTTGCAGCTTGCTAGTACCTACTGTAGCCTTCTCAGATGAAGTAGTTAGTATGCTCTCAGTTACAAATAATAATAACAACAACTAATTCAAAGTGACTTACACCAAAAGGAGATTTAGTGACTTTAGTAACTGGACAGTAGCTTCATTGTTTCCTCCCGCTGTTAGTTTCATCCTCAGTCTGATTTCCTTGCAGTTGTAAGATGACTGTTGGCAAAGGGCTTCTTCCTTCATACCTAGAGGAGAAGGACACTTCAGTCCCACCACCAGAATGGCGTGGATCAACGCCATTCTGATTGGCCAGGAAAGGCTAGGGTTACCAGACATTGGGGCTAGAGGCTTCCTGTTACCCTGATGGGTGCAGCCACCGAGGGGCACCCTGGGAATGGAAGCAACGGAGCGAGGGGCAAGCCCACCTTTGCCCCTTTGCCATACTGTTGCTCACAGCAGCAGATGGGTGTCATGGGTGTTGGCAAGGCAATCACTATGCTCTTTATATCCTCTCAAATACTGGCAGTTTCAGGGGCACCTGGGTGGCTCAGTCAGTTAAACTCCTGACTCTTGATTTTGGCTCAGGTCATGACCTCAGGGTGGTGAGATCGATCCCCACGTCAGGCTCTGCACTGGGAGTGGAGCCTGCTTAAGATTCTCTCTCTCTCTCTCCCCCCCTCTTCCTCTCCCCCCCCCCTAAAAAAATCCATTCTCTTTACAGATTGTAAAATTGTATTTAGGAGCTTGAACGGTGGCTCTCATCCTGGTTGCACATTAAACTCATCTAGGGAATTTCAAAAAAAAATATGATGTCTTTACCCACCTCCAAGGATGCTGATTTAATTCATACAATGTATGTTTTAATATCTCCCCTGGAGATTCTAAATTGCTTCCAGGATTGAGACATGTTAACCTTTTGAAATACCCACCCTCAACATTCCAATCTACCTGTATCTCTTTCACATCTGACTAAACTTTTCTTCTTTTATAGATTACTCTGCAATCCTACAAGATACCATAAATAGCTCTTATAAGATGGAGCACTTATTCAAATGCTGGAAAAAACCAGAATGAGATGAATATTCATGACCACTTAGTATCTGTAAGTCAAGCGATCAGCAGCTTCTCCAGCAGGTCAGTGCAGCCGTGCTCAGACTCGCTGGAATCACTTATTGGCCTCTTCCTCTCTGATTAAGGGGGAAAGGCAAAGGTGTCCCTAAGAAACCGAACCCAGAAACAGTGTATTTGTAAACAGGGAGCTCCATGGGAACGTGTTTCTGCTGAAAAGCAGGAAAATATTTACCTCCACCTTGGTTGTTGATGGCACTTTAGCTACAGAAACAAATGGAGCTATGCTTGGTTTATTCCCACTCCTAAAGAGTCCCAGGAAATGGGAGCAGACATTTCTTTTAACAAATGACAGTGCTTCTATTAAGCAGCTATTCTGCATGCATCTCCCTTCTCTAGGTTTGGGGAATAGCAGGGTACTTGTTATTCCCAGGATGTGTTAAGTCAATGAAATCAAATGAGAAACTCTGTTCCTTCCAACATTGTGCTGACGAATGGGTTGGATTTTTTTTTTTTTTTAAATCAGAAACACCTCACTGGTTCAAATCATCAATCAGGAGAAATTGTTTCATAAATGTTCCTTTTCTTGGCTATAACTAAGATATGCTTCCTCCTACAGCATTCAGGAGGGCTATTAAGGTCTTTGAATACTAAGGGAAAAGGTAGTATTCCATCCCAATAGTTCCTGCCATTGCCTCTAAGTATTTCTTTGATAAATAATCACATACACTTGAAATCTTATGCATCCATCATTGGTTGATCATCTTTAATTATCTCACTCAGTCTTCTTGTAGATGTATCCATAAGCTGTTTGCTAATGTTTTATTTATCAAATTATAAAAATATTTGGCATTTTAAACAAACACATAAACACCATCTGTGCAAAATAGTTGCCACTATTACTAGAGATAAGTACCCAGCAATGAGGCATGGTAGACTTGCTAGCATTGACAAGTACTTTCATTGTCCTCAGGGAAAATGACAAGGTGAATGTATTTCAAGGGAGGGCAAGACAAGCATAGGGCATCTAGAAACCCTCCCCTGTATAAGACAGAACCCTGTGCTTTATACATTTTAACTCAGACTTGCATACATGCTTGTCCAAAAGGGGTAATGGAAATGCCTAAAGGACTTTATTATCCTAGTAGCCTAATTTTACCTACCAAGCCCACAGCAGTATTCAGTTAATGAAAGGAAGTCTTTTTTTTTTCTTGCTTCCTTGAGAGTTAATAATACAAAAATGCAGATTTTTGAAAAATATAATCAGTCCCCAAGGAGATTGCTCCCATCTTTACAATTTGCAAATCCAGCAAAGAGCAGCAAACTGTGCAGTTTAGCAATCAGGGAAGAATCCCAGCCCTCAAAGAGGCAACATAGTTTATCACTTTCTGAAAATTCAAATGTCAAAGCCCTGGGAAAGATATGGCTGAGATTTTTCTTGTCTGGCAGACAAGAAGAAAAGGTAGGCAGTAGCCCAGGTGATACTCAACACAGTATTTTCTTGAAATGGAAGGCAAAAATAAACAAAATTCCAGAATAGACTCTGCACCTATGACCCAAACGATACTGGGTGGCCCTCTGGCTATTTTTGGAGGCACTTCTGCTCCTATCCTGTTTTCCTAGATAGACGTGTCCCCTTCTCACATGTGCCCACTGTCCTCCTTAGGTAGAGGAGTCAGAAAGAGCAAGGGCTTGAGAACCAAAGACAACTTGATACAAATCTCCATCACAAACACATGGTGTGACCTGGAGCAAGTTATTGACCTATTTATGATATTGATACAATTCATCAACTTCTTTCAGATTTCACCAGTTTTATATGCACTCACTTGTGTGTGTGTGTGTGTCTTCATGTAATCATCACTAGAGTCAAGACACAAAACATTTCCAACCACAAGGATTCCTTGTGCCACTGTTTTATAGCTACACCTAACTCCCTCAACCACCCCGATCCCTAATTCCTTATAACCACTCCTCTGTTCTCAGTCTCCATAATTTTGTCATTTCAAGAATGTTATAGAGATAGAATCCTATGTGAGGTAACATTTTGAGATAGGCTTTATTAACTCAGCTTAATTTTCTTGAGAGAGAGCAAAGTTGTGCGTATTGATAGCTCATTCCTTTTTATTACTGAATAGTAGTCCACAGATCAAATGTTTTCATTTCTTATTTTTTCTTTTCTGTTTTCTTTGAATTCCAGTGTAGTTAATACAGTGTTATATTAGTTTCAGGTGTACAATATAGTGATTCAACACTTCCATACACCACCCGGGGCTCATCACAGCAAATGCCTTCCTTCATCCCCATCACCTGTTTCCCCATCCCCCACCCACCTCCCCTCTGTTACCAGCAGTGTGTTCTCTGTAGTTGAGAGTCTGATTCTTGATTTCTCTCTTTCTGTTTTTCCTTTGCTCATTTGTTTTGTTTCTTAAATTCCACACATGAGTGAAATCATATGGTATTTGTCTTTCTCAGACTGACTTATATACTCTCTAGCTGCATCCGTGTTGTTGCAAATGGCAAGATTTCATTCCTTTTTATGGCTAAATGTATTCCAGTGCATATACATATGCACATTTTCTTTATTCATCGTGTGTGTGTATATATACACCACATTTTTCTTTATCCATTTATCTATCAATCACACAGAAATAAATCCACAATTATCAATTAATTATTGACAATGCAAGAAAGAATATCCAATGGGAAAAAGACAGGCTCTTCAAGAAACAGTGTTGGGAAAACTGATCAGTTACATGCAAAAAAATGAAACTGGACCAATTTCTTACACCATACACAAAAATAAACTCAAAATGGATTAAAGACCTAAATGTGAGACCAGAAACCATAAAAATCCTAGAAGAGAGCACAGACAGTAATGTCTCTGACATCGTCTGTAGCAACATTTCCATAGATATGTCTCCTGAGGCAAAGGAAATAAAAGCAAAAATAAACTATTGAGACTACATCAAAATAAAAGGTTTCTGCACAGCAAAGGAAACAACCAACAAAATTAAAAGGCAACCTACTGAATGGGAGAAGATATTTGCGAACGACATGTCTGATAAAGGGTTAGTATCCAAAATACATAAAGAACTTATAAAACTCAATACCCAAAAAGCAAATAACCCAATTAAAAATGGGCAGAAGACACAAACAGTTATTTCTCCAAAGAAGACATGCAGATGGCCAACAGATGCATGAAAAGATGCTCAACATCATTCATCATCAGGAAAATACAAACCAAAGCCTCGATCAGATATAACCTCACACCTGTCAGAATGGCTAAAATTAACAACACAGGAAACAGCAGGTATTGGTGAGGATGTGGAGAAAGGGGAACCCTCTTGCACTGCTGGTGGGATTGCAAGCTAGTGCAGCCACTGTGGAGAGCAGTATGGAGGTTCCTCAAAAAATTAAAAATAGAATTACCATATGATCCAGTGATCACACTACTGGGTATTTACCCAAAGAATATGAAAACAGTAATTCAAAAAAATATATGCCCTCCTATGTTTGTAGCAGCATTATTTACAATTGACCTTTTTATTTTTTTAATTTTTACATTTTTAAAATTATTTTATTTTATTGTATTTTTTAGAGAAGGGGAGGGGAGAGAGAAGCAGAGAGAGAGGGAGAGAGAGACTCCTAAGCAGGCTCCATGTCCAGTGCAGAGTCTGACATGGGGCTCGATCCCACAACCCTGAGATCATGACCTGAGCAGAAATCAAAAGTCAGACACCCAGGTGCCCTCTTATTAACCCTTTTAGACCCAGTTTTTTCAATAGAAAAATTGGCCTAAATAAAAGTAGGAACTCAAACAATATAAAGGAAGAAAGGGAAGATGGGAGGAAAGAGACAGAGATCAGGGAGAGAAGAGAGAGAGAGAGAATAGAGAGAAGATGGAGGAAGGATGGGAGGGAAGGAGGAAGATGGATGTTATTAGAATCAAAGGAAATATTTTTTCAGCCAACCTTAGTTCCCTACCCGCTCTCTTTTCCTTCAGCTTCTCCCAGTCCCTCTCCCTTTACCCTCTGCTCAGAGCATCAACAACAGCCAGTCAAAACCCTTGACCTAAGGACCATCCAGCTCCAGGGATGCTGATGGGCATTGCAGCATAGAATGGAGATGACATAAGGCATTGGTCTGTTTGAGTCAGGTTAGCCTTACCAGAGGCTGTCTTCACTGTAGGGAAGGTTGAACACCAAATTATTGTTGGGGAAGCCTGCTAGTAATCCATGTGCTGTTGTTAGGCTTTTATTCAATTTTTCCACCCCAATTAAGGCTTTTAAAAAAATTACCATTTCTGTGCTCTACAGAGGAAGAAAAGTAAAGATATAACCAAAAAAATCTCAGGGTTTTTTCTAGGAGGGGTGGGCACAGGGAAAATAGGGACAATAAAGGACATTAACTAGCATTTGCTGAGCACTTATAAGTGCTGCTCAGTTTGTGATTTATGTACCTTATCTTAGTTAATCATTATAACAATATCACAAGGTAGGGTTGAGTATAGATCATCTCTTTGTACAGAGACAGTGGAGGCACAGGGAGATTAAAAAATCTTCTCAACTAGACCTTGAGCTAGGGAATGTGGAGCTGGAATTGAAACCCAGACACTCCTATTACAGAATTCTTGAGCTTAATTTTATGCTGAGAGTGGGCACAGGCTTGGAGTTGGACAGACATGGGGCATGGGGTCAAGCATTAGCCCTGCCACATGAGGGCTGAGTGGCATTGACTTTGCTACTTAAACTTTGTGAATCTTCATTTGTAAAATGGAGATGCTAACAGAACTTTGCATCAGAGGTCTGGTTGAATGTTAAATAAGATAATGCATGTAAAAACCCTTAGTATGGTACTTGCCATAGAGTCACCTTTCCATAAGTGCTAGCTATGAATAGTTTCATTTTATGATAGAGGTGACATAAATAGCAACATTACTTTGTTTTAATTTGCTATTTTTTGTGCATTCATCAGCACATAGGCACAATTGACATTGGTACAACTGTTAAATATTTTTTTTAGACACTAATTCTTACTTTGGAAAAAAATGAACTATGTTCTGAAAATTTCTCATGCACTAGGATGAAATGGTTTCTGCTATTATGATAAACTCCTAAATAGGATTTAAAAATCATCCTGGAGAGAAGTGGACTGTGTACAATAATAAATTGCTACCTATTATCCTGCTTTCTTAATACCATCTAATCCTCGTTGTTTTGTCTAGGTCATTAAGAAACTATATCTGAAGGGCTCAAAGGAAGGCAGTGTTGTGGAAAAAATTAGAGGTCAAAATTCAGATTCTAAGATTCTTTTTGCTCACAAACTCGAGGCAAATATGTGATTTAGTTTCGCATGTTGGATATGTTTTAATATATACTAGCCACCTTTGAGTTTTTGTTGAAAAGGGACGAGTCACAGAATAATAGCTCCATGAGGAAACAACCTTAAAATGGTGCCAACTGTATCAAATCTAGTTTCATGACTGTGTACTACTTATTGGCTCTGCACTAGCAGAATGAGTAAAATGAAGGAAACAATTTAACCACCTTTTCTGCCTTTTAATGATATGTTGAAAAGCATTCCCAATTCCCCTAAATGACCCCAATCATCATGCCTGAATAGTGTTTCAACTCTGCAATTTGAACCATTTCCTGAGCTGTTTCTGATCAATGTATATTGTTTTCACAGCAACTAATTCTAAAGAGTTCTCAGTAATTTTCATCTTTAGCAAAAAGTCTTGTGGGTGGGAAAAACGAAGGCTTCCAGGAGTGAAATACAGGTAAAGAGAGAGCCATGAAGGGGAAAAGAAAGCAGGGTCAGCGAGGCTCCTGGAACAGAGGCTAGGGAAGGTGGGGAGTCTCTGGGAAGAACACTGGGGTTGTTTCTCTAATTGCTAGCCCCATCCCCACTTCTTTAAAGGGCCCATGACCCCAAGGAAGAGAGAAAACAGCCTCTCTTTTCTCCCAAACCATGCAGAAACTAAAAAGATCCTTTGAAAAAAAATTGTCATGGTTTGAAGCATGCTTTTTTCATTTTATAGTATTCAAACCAAAAAGGAGGAGGAGGAGCAGATAATGATGATACTGAATCCCTTTCCCACGTGTCAACGAAGTAAACACTCCTGTATCATTTTTGATACTCATCAGAAACAGAAGGTAGTGATGGAAGATAAGAGAGAGGATGAGAGAGGTGGTGGGGGGGGGAAGTAGAGTCAGGGAGCGGGGAGAGAGAGAGAGAGACTGGCCAAAGGGATGATCATGGTTGAAATCCCTTCTACTTTGCCTGATGGATTTTTTTCAGAAGCTCTTCTATCCCACACATTACATAAGCCTCCAAAAGGCCACCCCAGTAGGATACCAGCCGTGACGCAGCCTTGGGCCAGTTCAGGAACTGGCTACATGCACTGGAGTGTGCTGCCAAGAAAATCAAGGTGACAGACTCTATGGGTGTCCCTTGTAGAGTAGAGGCTTTATTTTTGAAAGCAAATCGAAGAGTCAATGGTTATTTGCTACTTGCAAACCAAACATACACACATGGACACATTCAGAAGCAGAATGGGTGGTACTGAGAAGGAAAGTCATCTCTTGTGTCTATCAGAGAGAACTCGTGATGGCCGGACACACTCATAGACAAAGACATTCGGGTCCTGCACTTTTCTGGAGGAGAACGAGAGAAGCAGTAATGAGCAGCCATGGAAACATGTCTCACCCAACAGATCAAGGGCTTGAAGGACTCATGTAAGTCTGGAAACTCCAATTTAAGGTTGAGGAAACTAGTCTGAATCAGAAATGATTTGTCCAATGTCCAAGGTCAATGTTTATTGTCTGGCATAAATAGCAAAAAACCCTGGTTTCTCAATCAGGCCATTTAAAAAAAAAAATCACCCTCCATTTCTTCTTAAAGAGTCAGCAGATCTGGATCCCAGTGTGGTTAGCTCCCCAAGTCTTTCATGCCTGTCAGTGTTAAGGACTCGTGACTGCTCTGCCCCCATCACCAGCTCTTCCTGAGGCATCTCTAGCCTGCCCATTCCACACACATAGACACACAAATACCCAATTTGGTCAGTTCTTTTCTGTGTAATATTTTGAATCTTTGTAAATTGGCATTTGGATGAAGAGGGGAGGGTGTTTGGTGCTAACAAATGAAATTATCATAGCAAATACCACAACATTTTCTAGAAAGTAACATCTAGAGCACTCAAAATACCTCTTCTGTAGTCTTTCAAATAATAACAGCCACAGTGATTCCTTTTTACTATGTAAAGATCTAGAATTCCTATTTCTAAAATTCCTATTTCCTATTTGTTAGGAAGTGAAATGATTATTTCTTCCTGTCTCCATCCTTTAAATCTACAATCCCATAACCATCACTTTATCGATTACTCCCTGTATCAAATCACTCATCCCTATATTACTGTATCCACTTTGTGTACTTGCTCCTGGCACAGTCTATTACTTGCCCCCTTCAGAACAGAAGAAAAGCACTGTAGCTCCTTTCCCTCAGATTCAGGAATTGTTCCAGCTTGTTCTCCCTTGCCTGCCTAGGGGATTTCATTCATTGATTCCCCTGACTAGTGTCTATATCTCACAGGTACAGGAGGTAACAAAACCAAAAAATAAATATGCTCCCTGTCTTCAGAGAGCTTTAAGCTCAAGGGAGGAGACAGATCCTTGCTACTATGGTCCTAGGGCTAAAGTATCGATATCACCCATGACCCTGTTAGAAATGCAGAATCTTACATGCATTTTAGACTTACTGAATCAGAATCTTCATTTTACTGAGATTCCTAGGTGATTCAAATACACATTAAAGTTTTGGGAACTCTGAAATCAGCATCAGATAAGGAAGTATAGTGCAGGGTTGCTTTTTCCATTATCTGGGAAGTAAAAGATATTGGTTCTAGAAGCACACAGGTGGGCACTTAACTCCGATTTGATGAGTCAATGAGGACTATTGAAGCTGAAATCTGGAAGACACAATTGTGTGCATATGCATTGGGGAGGGATAGTTAGGGAATATGGAGTGATTGGTCAGAATATGTCAGGTTCTGCTACAGTAACAAACAACCCAGAATCTTAGTGGCTTGAAAATATCAACGATTTCTTTCCCTCTCATTGTACTTATTTATTGTGGATCAAACTCAAAAACCCAATTGAAGGGAGACTCAAGTCTGCTCCCATGTTCTCTGAGAAGCAAAGGACATACAGTGACTTGTATACTCACTCCTCAGCCATTAGCCCAGGAGCGGTTCGAGATACTTCTGTGCACATTGCATTAGCCAAATAGGTTGACATGGCCACACCTAATCATAAGGGGGCATGGAAATCTAACCCTGCTGTGCTTGGACAGAGAAAGTGCTAGAATACTGGTAAACAATCCTTAAGACTGCTATGATGGAAGTAGCCATTGGGGAAGTTTTTCAGGGAAAGGAAATAGCATGGCCAAAGTCCCAGAGACAACAGACAGCAAAAAGTGTTCTAGGCTCTGATTGAAGTTTTGAAGTTCAGAATGGGTTTCAAGAGGAGGACTTGTAAAAGATAAAGCTTGAGAACCAAGACAGGAGAAGATTACTCAGAGTTTCATAAGCTCTGTTAAATAACTTGGAATTTTATCTTAAAAGGTATGAGGAGCCCCTGAAAAAGTTTAAAAGTTCACCACAATGCAATCAGATCAGCATTTGAGAAGATCACTTTGGAGGGAATACTCTGGAGGGAAACAGAAATTCATTCATTCATTTACCAAATATACCATGAGTCAGGCACTGTGCTAGGTTGATGAAGAGACGAAAACAGATCAGATCCCTGACTTTGGAGCTTGAAATACAGTGGTTGCAAGGAGAACATTTAGGAGTATCCAGGCAAGCAGTGAGAATGCCCTGGACTAAGGTAGGAAGATATTGGAGATGGGGGTAGAGAGAAGTGGGCATATCTGAGAAAAAGCTATTGGGTGTGGGTGGTGAAGGAGGAGGAGAATGCCATAAAAAGATTCTTCCTATGATTTAGGCTACAGGGTGGATGGTGAAGTCATTTACTGAGATGGGGAACACTGTTGAAGGAGCAGATGTGGGCAGGAAAGGAGTTGGATGAGTTCCATTTGGGCCCAATCTATGAGTTTATAACTTGGTTTCTGTTTTTGTTTTTATGAGTTGAATTTGATCACAATTTTATTTAAGTACTTAGTACCTAATTTTTAGCTAACCTCTTGGATTTGGTGAGTGGACATTTGAAATATTCTCTTCTTTGGACCCTGACACCCTCCAGACTCTGCCTTGGTATCCCATCCTCACCTTCTCCCACAAGTTTCTTAGTATCAAGGGAAAGATAGAGAAATGTGTAAGGCACTGGTCTCACTTCACCTAGGGGTGAGGAGGAGCTCATCCAGATAACCTTGGTAGTGTTCATTCAGTTCAAAGGCTGTTATGGACGAAATGTGTACCCTCAAAGTTTATATCTTGAAATCCTAAACCCCGATGTGATACTCTTAGGAACTGGGATCTTTGGGAAGTGATTAGGTCATGAGGGTGGAGCCCTCAGGAATGGGATTAATGCCCTTAGAGAAGAGACTCTGGTCCTTCTGCTATGTGAGGACACAGTAAGAAGAGGGCTGTGAACCAAGAAGCAGCTCTCACCAGGCGCTGAATTTGCCGCTACTTTCATCTTGGGCTTTTCATTCTCCACAACTGTGAGAAATAAATTTCTGTTGTTTATAAGCCACCCACCTGTAGTATTTTGTTATAGCATCCCAAACTAAAACAGAGTCCTTTATACCATCTGTCTTATTCATGGATATTTATATTCGGTTATATAATATTCAAAGCTAACAGCCATATGAGCATTTTAATGGCTTTGGACATTCAGGTGTAGATGAGGTTGTGGAGCATGGGCAGTTTTCTTCAGTGCTTCTGGGGGTTTATATCACATACAGATCCTCTGACATGGTTAATCCTCTCCTGGGTACACACCCTAGAGAAACGTATGTACCTGTGCCCAGGACTCATGGACAGGAATATATATATATTGCAGAATGGTAATAATTAAGGTTGGAAAAATCCAAAAACCCAAAAAAGGTAAAATGTATGAATACATTTTGTATATCCACAAAACATTATACCTATGGTAATGAGCATTACCAAATCACAGCTGTGGTCAACATTATAGAGAATTCTCACTAACACAATGATAAGTGAAAGAAGCAAGACAAGAAAGAATACACAATATGCTTCTATTTAAGTAAGGTTTAAAAATAGGCAAAGCTGTCATTTTATTTAGGGCTGCATACATGGGTGGTAAACCATAAAGAAAAGCAGGAATATGATTATCAAAAGTGTCAGGATAGCCCTTAACTTTGAGGAAAGTTTGGACAAGGGAGAGGCACCCAGGGTTGAGAGCTTCTGGACCTGCCAATGCTCTGTTTCTTGAAGTTAACTGAAGTATACTTTAGGGGAGAGGAATTCACCTAAATTCTGTTTTAAAATTTTTATTGTGAATTCAAAGGTTAAATCTTGTCTTCATATGGGTCCTAGAATCTCTATCTTCATCTAAAAAAGAGATTCGTAGTGGTAGATTGAGCTGGAGAAAAGTGAACAAAGGAATTGGCTGATATTGGATTATAGAAACTGGTGAGAAGACATTAATGCAAGGGGGTCTCTTGACTAGCTTTGTTCTGGGGATGGACAGACTGCTTTTCCCCCTGGAATCCAAGGTCATATCTTTTTGTTTGTTTGTTTCCATATTCTGCCTATATGGGGCATCCTCTAGCTTCATTCCTTTCTTTTAATTTGTTTCTCAGTCACAGTAGCTTTTGGGGTACCTTCCATTCATCAGAGGGCAGAACATGCCTCAGAGTCTCCTTTACACTATAAACATACATAGAGTGATAGTTTCCCAAAGGTCTCTGTCTGGATTGGGATTGCATACATTTCTTCTTTGTAAGTTCTTATTACAATCCTTTTGTTTTCTCATTATTAATGTAATATATGAGATCTATATGTACTAACTTATAAAGGCCACTATGACATAACATTGAATTTTTAGAAAAGCAAGTTATAGATATGTAGAGAATTATGCCATTTCTTAAATGATACATTTCTATGTGGTATACATATGTGCCAGTGCATACAAAAGATGCCTTGGAGGCTATAAACCAGTGTTCTTGACTGGGGGGCAGGTGATTTTGATCCCCAGAGGACATTTGGCAATGTGTGGAGATAGTTTTGGTTGTCATAACCAAGAGGGGGGTGCATGCTACTGGAATCTAGTGAACAGAGACCAAGGAGGCTACGAAATATCCCTCAGTACACGGAATGGCACACCCTCACTCCCAAAAAGTTATCCTGCTCAAAATGTCCACAGTGCTGCAGTTGAGAAACATGCCATTAATGAAAATGAGTAACAATTTCTGGGGAGGGGGTTGAAAAGGTAAGATATTTAAGGAGTATTTTAGCTTTCTCTGAGTTTGGGTTTTAAGTAAGATACTTTTTTAATACTCTACGAAATATTAATAAACATAATTAAGCATGAAAGTAATATGTATCTGTTGTAAAAATTAGAAAATACAGTATAGTTAAAAAGAAAATTAAAACCATCCCAAACTTACCATCTAGAGATACCTGGCATATTTCTTTGTAAGTATTTTTTCTACGTGGTCTCTGAGCCTCTCTCTCTATACTCTGGGAGTATATCTGTGCATGTGTAGAATTATATTTTTTAAATGATGTTCACACTCAGGGTGCCTGGATGGCTCAGTTGGTTAAGCGTCTGCATTCAGCTCAGTTCATGATCCCAGGGTCCTGGGATCGAGACCCACATCAGGCTCTCTGCTCGCGGGGAGTCTGCTTCTCCCTCTCACTCTCCAATTAAATAAATAAATAAATAAAATCTTTTTAAAAAATGATGTTCACACTCTACATTAAGTTTGATGTGTTTTCCCATCTATATTGTATTCTGAACATCTTCCCATGTCAATAAATACTCTTTAAAAACAATTTTAAGTGGCCATGAAACACTCACTCTGCATGGCTGTACCAGAACCACGTTTCTAAAATAAATTCAGAGATATTTCTAATAAGGCAGTGTTTGTATGTTTAGAATATATTCAAGTGGAGGCAAATTTCCAAAGCAAAGAAGTTTATGGGGAGAATAAGCCATAGTACAAAATGCCAACTTCAGAGTTAGTCAGATGTGACCTCGTTCCATTTTCAACACTCGGTGAAATTATCAGAAATTAATAGATAGCACACACATTTGGAAATGGAAATTTGAGAGCTGGATGCCAACTTAGAAAAGATATTATTTAGTAATGTTGCTACAGCAAGAAGCATACTAAAATACAAGTAATTGCCACTTGTGGTTTAATTATTCCATTTTCTCAAGAACATAGTTTGGAGCTCAAGTGTGCATATTGGGTAGCGATTAACCTTCAGTGGTAATGTGGAGGGCACCAAATAGCTTATTTAAGCATCTCTCTTCTCAAAATGCCACTAAAATGAATTAAATTCCAATTTCTGTTCATGGATTAGAGCAAATTGCTCATTACGACCGGGCGGATGGAGACCTTGTGACCGGGGTGGGGCTGGGGGGGAGTGGGTACTGGGGGGGATGACTGCCTGCAAGAGGTTTGTGCCCATGGAAAGATGAGGAAGGGGGAAGAGCAGAGACCCCGGTAGTCCGCAGGTGCTCTGCCTTCCCCAAGCCAGCTTTCTCACGTCTCTACAAGCCTGTTAATTCAGCGCTGGCTGCCATGAAAAGCCTTCCAGATCACCACCGCCAGGTTCTCATCTGCCCTACCTCTGCCCCACGTACTTGACCTTGCCTGCTTCAGACTAGCAGGAGGATGCAGTGGAGCAATCGGAATTAGTTTTCTAAAGTGCCATCTATTCAGCAAATATTTCTCTCCCCTCTGGCAACGAATTGATGAGGTCATGATTCTGAGATGAGACAATCTGGTGAAAACAGCCGCGTTTCTCTGGGGCTCAGGGTGGAGACTCTAGAATCCGAATCCTCACTGGTCACCCGGCCTCTCTTGTACCTCAGCTTCCTCTGTTTGCCCCACGGTGAGAGCACTAAGACCCATTTCTTTTCATTGCTTGAAGATTACGTAAGATAATACAGAAAGCAATGTGCTGGGCATAAGGAACAGACTCAGTCCCAGCCGGTGGTACAGCTTTCTGTTGTCACCCCCTCTCTTCAGTTGCCGAATAAGTGAAGGAGAGTGTAAAGAGAAGAATGAGAGCACTGGGGAAGGTGTCGCGGAGAACACTCGTCCATCATGGTCTCTGAGCCTCTCTCTCTAGCCTGCTCAGACTCATGTAGCTCTTGGTGGACCTCTTTCTTCTGTGGCTTTGCTTTTGGCATGCTGGCTAAGCTGATTTAGCTTCTCCTTCTGGTTTAGGAGGGTTAGGGGAAGGAAGAATACCTTTCTGACACAGTGCTTCCAAGGAAATTGTCATTTACACATTCATTCATTCATTCATTCATTCACTCATATATTCAATTGCTCAAAAAATATTCATTGGATACCTTCTCTCCGGGCTACCCATGAGATAGGGAGGTGAATAAAATGCACACCATACTTTGAAAAAGTGTAGGGTTTATTAAAATAAGGAGATATTTGAACGACCTCAAATGATGAACCCTGTTAGCAAGCAAAACAAAACAAAATGAAAAATATCGCTGACCCCTTTCTCTATAGAGCCTTTTCCTGCTTCTTTTTTTAAAAAACATCTGCCTCTTTTCACAGCTGCTGGTAAAGAGGCAGAACATCAATATTCAACATACAAAAGCCATGGCTTACATTCCAATTGTTGAACATCTAGCAGAACATTTTTTTTGGAAATCTTAAATCAAGTAACTCTTTTACTAGCCTGGTCTCTCAGAATGCACTGGTATTCATTACTGTTCAGGGCCCTCCCTTTCTTCATGTTGAAAGGAAAATTTGTCAACATTAAGAAAAAATTTGTGCAGTTTGAGTCAGATCCAGTTCTAGGACTTAACTCCAATGTTAGGAAGTATTGTTTTCTGGACAAAACTCTCTAAGGTTATTACAGTGAATTTCCTAATTTTTTGAAGTGTTTGACCGTATTTTTGGTTGTGGAACCTATTTTGTCTTAAGGCTGAGATTTTTTTTCTAGTTGGTCTGACTTAAAATGACTCCTTTTTGGCTTTTGTAACAGAAGCTATGACTTGGTAACTTGGTAGAAATGGTAGCTGTCAGAATGGCATCTAGAAAAATGTCACCAACAAGTTCTGCTCCACTGAAATTCTTAGACAATGGAGTAGCTCCCCAAATGTGTGATGACTCAGACCAAATCAGACATGGAATAAGCATTACAGAATGGTGTTTGGCAAAGACACCACCATGCAGGGCTGAGGACACAAGTTCTCTGCAAACAACTTGGTCCTGGGGTAGAAAACCCTCTGTAGGAACAGTAAATGCACACTGAAGATCTGCTCTGACCGCCTCCCTCCTCAGCTTCCAAGTGGATTGTCCAGTGATTGTCTATGCGAAGTAACCTCTAGATGCTGCCCCATTAGTCAAGTCAATCTGGACTTCCTAACGATTGAATTGCCTGACAGGTATAATGAGTTCCTTGGTCCTTGTCCTCACCTCTCTCAGATCAACACATTAGGAGCTCTTCAGCCTCCACAGGCGCAGCTTTTCTTCAGGCCCCAGAACCAATTACTTTCCTGAGTTTTAGGAACTATGGTCTCCATCTTCCACCTTGTCCTGGCCCCACTCTGACCTTGTACTTCAGGCCTAATAGATGTGTTCTCACCTGTTCTTGATGCCCAAACATTTATATTATATACTGATTCCAGTAATTGAGTCTCTACCTGAGTATCTTGACCCATATACATTCCTTTGGGACTGGACTTCTCCCTTGCATTGAAAATTTTTCCTAAAGACAAGACTCAGGGTTCTGAATGCCAATTTCCATACTTAGGTACTTGAAACTCAAAGCCAGATCCCTGCATGCAGACTTGGCTAATCTCAGGGACACCCACCTGCAGCCCTTAGCTTGTACTACTTAGATATCTACCTAATATATATTATGTGCTGGGCCATACCTCTCTGCTCAGTCTTCTTTATGACTCTACCTATCCATCCCTCCCCACCCCTAATTCCCTAGTACTGGTACTATCTCATATGATCGGAAATTTGTTCATCTGAAAAAGTATTTATTGAGTGCCTATGATGAGTGCTTTGGACACAATGGTGTACAAGACTGAGGACAACATCTTCTCAGTGCTTCTCACCCAGTGGGGCATGCAGACAAGGAGAAAAGCAATTACAACAGTGTGAAGTGCTATGGTAGGGTGCTCTGGAAGCATTTGGGTGGGGGAAGCAGACATAAAGGTTGGAGCTAAGAGGAGACGTCTAGAGACATTTAAACCAACACTGGAAGGTTAAGCCAGACAATGAGAGAAAGGTGAGAGAAAGAGTAAGGAGACATTGTATCAGGCAGAAAATTAGATTAATTGAAAACCAGTGAATTAGAGAAAGAGATGACCTATCTGAGGAGTTGAACAAAAGCTTGAGAGAATGAGCGGTGAGAAAAGAGGCTGGTTAGGACCCAGATCACACAGGTAGCAAGCTTATTCTCTATCTTAACAGCAGTGGGAAAGCCTTGAACGTTTTTAGGTAGGGAAGTGGCATGCCATGTGGGGGTATCCATCCCTTGTCCTGGCCCCCCTAATCTGGTACATTCTGTTTGCAGCCGAAAGCAAGAATCTGACAGACAGTTATGTCAATTACCATTGAAGGTTTTGTTAGGATGGGCCAGAAAGCTTTATTCATGCCATATAGATATGGTCACACCTTGATAGTTGATATGGATGATTCTGCTAAAAATAACTCTCTCCCATTTGATGACCACAGGCAACTCTGGGTGCTGATAACTTCACTATGCTTTCTAACGACTCTGAGGTGTATTTTGAATTATTAGTCCACAAAAGACATCTTATTGTGGGAAATGAAGCCAGATTGTTCTCCAGATGCCATCCTCAGAAAGAAAACATTGAAGTCTAATTAAAATGCAGCCTAAGTTATATTTCACTGAGGTTTTTTTTTTTTTAAAAATTTTATTTATTTATTTGAGAGAGAGAGAATGAGAGACAGAGAGCACGAGAGGGAAGAGGGCAGAGGGAGAAGCAGACCCCCTGCTGAGCAGGGAGCCCAATGCAGGACTCGATCCCGGGACTCCAGGATCATGACCTGAGCCGAAGGCAGTCGCTTAACCAACTGAGCCACCCAGGCGCCCCTCACTGAGGTTTTATAATAAGTATTTCCAATAGCTAGCTAGAGAAAAAAAATACTCTTACTGATAATCTATGTCCACACTTTTCCAGCCAGCCTTATGTTTATTTTTAAATATTGAAGGAGAGCGCAAGTGAACTTGCAAGAATCCAGTCATATCTTCTATAAATACACAATATTCACTAATTAATTTTTAAATAAATACTTCAAAAAACCTGTTAACTCCTAGATAGCTTATGAAGCTGACAGAAGGATTTTTTTCTGTTTCTGGAGAAAAAGAAACAAAACATTAGAACCAACTTTTAGGAAGAAAGAGTTAATATAACATATCAATAAGATACTGCAGTCTGCAGGACTACAACTATATTCTGCTTTCTTCACTTTTCTATTCTTTACTTGGAGCTAAAGTGAGGGGATGAGACAGAAACTACTGCTTTCTGTAACAGAAATGAGGAATGTGTTTTCTGCTCAAGGCCTTTGCTCTAACTTTAATCATTATCCTTCCTGCATCTCTCTCTCTTTCACACACAAGCACACACACACACACACACACACACACGCATGCACACATGCAATCAGCCAGATGCTGGGCAGGTGACAACTCTGTTTCTTTGCTCTTGTTTTTTAATCACAGAGAAACTTAAACAACCTCACTTACCTTCTTTAAGCAATTTCAAAACAATTCAAGAAACATGAGATACATGATATTCAAGAAATTTTACTATTCAAGAAATACAAAACTCCTTTTTCAATTCTATGCCACAGAAAATGAAAGAAGAAAAAGAAAGAGAAAACGGGAGAGAAAATGAATATATACACATATGCATGTGTGCAAGTATACTCTATATGTACACACATCACTATGAGATACAGAGAAATACTACTTGGGGAAAAAGACTACAGGGCAGAAGGTCACCACAAAGGGAGATCCAGAGGCGAGGACACAGTTAAGGGAAGTAGAAATCCAGAAACCTACGGAGGGGGGAGACAACAGCATGGAGCACTTGGACAGACATCCCTCACCTGGCCTGAGAACATTAGAATGCCTGTAACCACCCTTCAGTACTCCAGTGAACGCTTCACCGTTTGGAAACCACCCTTTTCCCCAGACAACATTAATCTTTTTTTTTTCCAGCCTGTGTTTTAGATTTGCTGAGATATACCTGATACACAAAAATTTGCACACATTGAATATTCACATTTGATGAGTTTGAACACATGCATATACCCATGATACCATCACCACAATCAAGGTACTGAACATATCCATCTCCTCTAAGAATTTTTCTTGTGTTCTTGTGTGTGTGTGTGTGTGTGTGTGTGTGAAAAACACTTAACATGAGATTTGCTGTCTTAAGATTTGTTAAAGAACACAATACCATATTGTTAACAGTAGATATTATGTCATATTACAATAATTCTTTAGAATTTATTCTTCTTGAATAACTGAAACTTTAATACTCATTGAATAATGCCTCACTTTGGCCTTCGCCCAGTCCCTGGCAAACACCATTCTGTTCTCTGCTTCTAGGAGTTTGACTGTTTTGGATACCTCATAGAAGTGGAATTATGCAGTGTGTATCCTTCTGTGACTAACTTATTTCACTTGACATAATGTCCTCTAGGTTCATCCATTTGTTGCAAATGGCAGGATATCCTTTTTTAAGGCTGAATAATATTCCTCTGCATAATTATTTCTCCTTTATTTACAAGTTACAAATTTGCACTTGTTCTACATAGGAATTAAAATTAATCTGAGGCTGAGATCAACTCCAGAGGCCATACATTCCCCAGTCCTATTGTCTAGGGCTCTTGGATAAAAAGTCTTTGCCCTCTACTGTTCGTTGTTGTTGCCTTTTGTTATTGCTCTGATGGTTACTGCCTACATTTTCTGGGTGATGACCTCTCTTAGGGGCCTGTGTGAGACCTGTTAGTATAATCTGGTCCCTTTATGCTTGTGCTTCTTCAGAATCCTGCATATTGCTATTCCCTCTCTAGCTGCAGATAAACATAACAAAGAAATAGGCAAGACACAATGTCCTCAGGACTTACCGTAGTATCTAGGTTACAGTAGGCACCAAACAAATATTTTAGAAATACTAAATAAGTTAGAAGCTGTAGTTTTGTTCCCACTGAAACAAACAAATCAAGCAATATACAAAAATCCCTGGTATTTACATTTCAAATCCTATTAGTTTTTGATGTTCTGAACTGAAGCTCCCTGTATTATCTGATGTTGATTAGTTCTTGAAATCAGCTTGGATTTGGGGTATTTGTTAGTCTGAAATATTTTTAAAGTTTTAATTGTGTTATTTAGAAATGCAATTGCACTTTGTTCTTCAAATATTTTGCTCTCATGTTCACCTTAAACCTGGAATGTTTGGTCATTCTCCCTTGGGGGTAGAAAACAGAGTTAGTTGGATAACCCAGATCTGAGTGTGCTTTAGGATATGACTTTTTTTTCCTCTATGAGAATTTGCAAATATATGCCCTGAACCATTCATTTATCTGAACATAAGACACCGGAAGATAAAATGAACACATTTGTGTCTCAGGACTCTTGCTGTAACCCCGAATATATTACTAGCCCTCAGTTCCATCGTCAAGCTTCAGTGCAACTCTTCTTGGCCAGGGATTTTATTTAAGTCTTTCTTTCTTTCCTTCTGAAAGCTTTTTTAATATAAGATTTAAGATTGGGGTGTCGCAATGGCCTTCACTGCCTTTTTTTTTTTTTTTCCTTCACAACCATGAGCATCCACATAGGAGATTAAGGAATGAACTGGAAAGAAGCCAGCCTGCAGCCTTTCCATTCTTCTCACTCCCCTGCCTTCCTTTACCCCCGTTCAAATTTCAAGGTGAGGCGAGACCATGAGGAGGGCAGGTGGATCATCGCTAGATGAAAGTGAATCAGATGACAAGGGAACCCAGAAGACAATGATGTGTCATTCTGTGTTTACTACAGTTAAAATGCTTTTCAGGACTTCTGCATTATAAGAGTGCATGGATTCTTATAAAATACACTTGATTATATAATCCTCAGTCCAACCGTGAAAGCCAGATGTAGGGCAAACTGCTATGTAGCTCGTCTTGCTTTTCTACCTCAGCCCATAAAGATAAGAACTTTACACCTCTCAGAATTCTCAGAAAATAATGTTAAGTCCTTTCTTCTATCCCTCACTGGTTTCTCTCCATGGGAGAAGAGTGCTCTAGTTTGTGGGATGACTAGACATCTGTTGGTCTGGGTTTTTCCATTTTATTGTGTCTCTGCGTTTACAGTTTTGCACAAAGTGGCCTCAGAACCCTGAGCTGTAACTTCTCTCTGACTTGCCCTTTGGACTCTGTGGACTTCCTAGCGGACAGCGAGTCATGTGTCTTCATGCTACCAGCTCAGTTAATGTCTGCACAGCAGCCTGCGGTCTCTTGGACGTTCAGAAGATCTAGGATTTTTAGTCACTTCAAACCCCAACAAAAGATTTTATTACCTCCATGTTCAGATGTGGAAAATGTCCCAGGGAGGTCAGTAACTTGTTCAAAGCCATATAGTTAGTGAGTGGAAGAAGGAAAGTTTGAACCCAGGTGTACCTGGCTCCAAGCACACACCTTTTTATTGTTACTGTCCTTCAGCTCCTGGGCCAATACTGTGGTTGGAAAACACCAGAATGTGCTTTTCTGGTTGTATAGGATGACCTGTTTTCCTCAAATGGTTAATCTAAATTCTAAAATACATACATGAAACCAGTATACACAATCCTCAGATGGGACTTCAGCATGGTTCTGGAGTTATCTGTCATTCCTCTGTCACTAGGAAACTGGAGAGACAGGGAATTCTGTGTCTCACCATCAAAATTGTCCCCAGCTCCTCATGGGCAGCAAGTGAGGCCAAAGTCTCTCCTTCTGCTAAAATTTTGTAATTTAATCATTTATATGTATCTACGTACATAAATATCACACACCCATGTTACATGTGCATTAGGGAAATCATGAGAAAAATAGGCCATATGTGATAGTCACAGTTCTTTGAAGACCAGCAGCCATCCTGACCCACAGATGCGCCTTCAGAGAGGCAACAACTCTCTTTTCTGGTTATGAGGCTTGAAAGATAAAAGTCTGGTGGTGCTTGTTGCCATGGGTTCTAAGGACAGCCAACCTAAGAGAATGGAGTCTATGAAGGAGATGTGGAAGGGTATACAAGTCTCTGGAGTTCCTGTCGTTCTCTGTCATTCTTTCGGTGAGCCCATATTCTCCTTAAACTAATATGAGTGGGCTTTTTGTTACTTAGAACTGGAGACCTACTAATGTAGCCTGGACTGTCATCATGTTATGATACCGTGATGCCACATCCTTATGTTTCTTGATGCAAACTTTTGTCTCTCTAAAGACTGGATATGGACTGGATATCCGTATTGACTGGATATGGATTTGGCTGGGGTTTTGTGCCCCAAACCTCCCAAATTTCTGTATGGTGGAGACCATCTTGAGAAGTACCTCAGGCTACATGACCCCCAGAGGAAATAAGCATAGAGAATAGGCCTTTTCCATATCCAGCTTGAGATGGGAAATGCCAATCTTCCCTTTGAGACACAAGACTAGAATCACTTATGCGAAGAGCCTTCTGTTGTTGAAGGTGGGTTATGGGATGCAGACCAGGCTGATACATGAAGGAGCGAGGGCAGGCCCGGAGGGTGTTTTCACACTTCTGGGAGAAGACTCTTCAATCTAAAGCACGGCAGTGAGGAGCATAACCAAATTTGAAAATGCAGGCCCCATTCTTAGCATTAACGAGTGTCTTGAGGCTTCAGCAGCAATGTGTGGGAAGGGCACATACACTTTGCCAAGGTTTTATATCGAGGCAGTAATGAAAGTCACAGGTTAACTGGATCTCCTTCTAAAAAACACAGCAGGCTCCAGCATCTTCCCTCACTGATGCTATTTTCAGTAAAAAGTTGCATTTTTTATTTTATGGCTAGTGTGCCATCCCCCCCTTTATATTTTCTTCCTTACCTCACAGCCAGTTGCTAATAAGTCATAAAATGAGCAAAGGCTGACAACGGGAAAAAGAAGCAAAGCAAATGGCACGGATCACCCCGAACCACACGGACTTTCCCTGCGTAATCAAGAGCTGCTGATTTGCAAAATTATCATGCATCCTAAACAGCCCCATGCTTTTCAAAGGCTGCAGACTCTGCAGTAATTACCTAACCAATAGGCACCATCCTCTGCATTGAGATTTGCTGTCTGCAGGTGGAGAAACAGGAAGAGAGCCCGTGAGGGAATTGCTTTATTAAGAACTCCTTGCATGTGTACTGGCTCTTTACAGCTCCACAGTGAACTTTCACATGTGTCATCTTGGCTCTGCCAGCGATGCTGTAAGCTAGTTAGAAGAGGTACAGTTACTCACATGCAGCGAGCGGGAAAGCTCAGACGCAGACAGGTTCTCTGGGCAGCCCAAGTTCACACTCATGGACCATCTTGGAGGTGGCACTGCAAACTAGCACCTGCATTCCTAGTAAATGATCCGGGCTCAGGATCAGGAGCATTGGCCTTTGGACAGCTCACATTTTTTTTTTTTTTTGAGTGATTTTTTCCCCTGAGTATTTAATTAACACATGACTTTTATCGAATATCTGTAACACAAAATGCATATAAATCACTCAAAACCAATAGCCTGGAGATTGGATGTTGAGAATATTTTAGCATGCATTTTTTTCTTACATTTTTCTTGCATAACTAATAATTGCTAACATAATAAATATGCTAGGCACTGCTTACATACTTTATACATATTGATTTATTTAATCCTCACAATAACCCTTTGAAGAAGGAACTATTATTTATTTTATGAATGAAGAAACTGAGGCACAGAATGGTTAAGAAACCTGCCCAGTGGTACCTAGCTACTGTATGTGACTCTTAAGCTTATGCTCTTAATTACAATAATATATAAATACTTCCTACTACAATACACATGTATACACTCACACACATGTGTATAAACATACAAATTTGGGATCGTGCTCTTCAGTTCTTTGGAAGCTTCCTTTTCCATTTGTTCATATTTATTGCATCACATTATTAATCTATGATAAAATATTTGCATATATATTTTAGATTTACTATAATTTTCTTGACCTTCCCTTATTAATAAGTATTTAATTTGCTTCTATTTTTTCATTTATAGATAAAAGTGAACATTCTTTTTCTTTAAAGATTTTATTTATTTATTTGAGAGAGAGAGAGAGGGAGAGAGCACGAGCAGGGAGACGGGCAGGGGGAGAAGGAGAAGCAGGCTCCCCGCTGAGCAGGGAGCCCGACAGGGGGCTTGATCCCAGGACCCCGAGATCATGACCTGTGCCAAAGGCAGACGCTTAACCGACTGAGCCACCCAGGTGCCCCAAAAGTGAATATTCTTAAACATAGTTCACTTTTTCCAGCTCTGATTATTTTCTTAAGATAAATTCGTAGCTTCTGATTAAAGTTTGACACATCTCCTTCCAGTAACTTTTCTTCGCATGCTTACAATGTTAAGATTAAAATCACTTGTAATTTTTTACTGCTTTTTAATTTACTAGTATATTATAACAGTCATTTTCCCATTTCATTTAAAAAGTTAATATATGTATTAATATGACAAAAGCTAAATCGATATAAAGATAGTAAAGGAAGCAACGAAACACAAGAAGTTGTCTGTGGGGCGCCTGGGTGGCTCAGTCGGTTGAGCATCTGACTCTTGATTTCAGCTCAGGTTATGATCACGGGGTCCCAGGATGGAGCCTGCAACAGGCTCCCCACTCAGCGGGGAGTCTGCTTGTCTCTCTCTCCCTCTGCCTCTCCCCCCACCCCCCGCTCATGCTCTCTCTCTCTCTGAAATAAATAAATAAATCTTAAAAAAAAAAAAAAGGAAGAAAAGTTGTCTGTAATGGTGACTTGTTCTCAGTTTTGCTCCCTTGAATCCATCTTCCACACCATAACTAGAGTTGTCTCTCTAATAGGAAAAAGCTCCATGCTATCCCTCTGCTCACAACTCCCAGTGGCTCCAGTTACCTATATTATTATCCAAGTTCTTCTTCTGGGTACACCATGAGCTGTGTGACCCAGCTTGAGCTATAGTAGGAGACACTCTAGTTAGCTCGCGGGAAAATTTAAGGTTCCCCACCATACTATTTCCCATACCCAGTTTTTTTTTTTAATTAAATTTTAACTGATATATAACATAATGATTCAATATTTGTAGGCATTGCAAACTGATCACCACAACAAATCTAGTTAACATCCATCAGCACACATACTCAACAAAATTCTTTTTTCTTCTGATGAGGACTTTTCGATTTACTGTCTTAGCAACTTTCAAATATGCACGACAGTATTGTTAATGATAGTCATCATTCTATCCATTTCATCCTCATGACTTAAATTTGTTTTATAACTGGAAGTTTATAGCTTTTGACCACTTCACCCATTTTGCCCATGCCCTGCCTCAGGCAACCACCACTTTGTTCTCTGTATCTATGAACTTGTTTTGTTTTGTTTTTTAATTCCACATATAAGTGAGATCATACGGTATTTGTCTTTCTCTGACTTATTTCACTTAGCATAATGCTTTCAAGTTCTACCTGTGTTATTGCAAATGCCAAGATTTCATTCTTTGTTATGGCTGAATCGTAATCTCCCATGTCTTGCCTTTTTGATGGTTCTCTTCCCTGGAATGCTTTCTCTTTCCTCTTCCTCAGATTGACCTTGTTAACTCTGTAGAACCCTGTTCAGATAGTATTTCCTTCAGGAAGAACTTTTTCTTGGACTCCACCACACTCTGAGCTGAATATACGAACCCCACCTGTTAATCACATGGTACCCTGGGAACAAGAGAGAAGCTTGGGATGTTGAGAATAAATCCACTCAGGGACACGGCCTGCAGAGGCGTTATATTCGAGGTATTCCCCAGGTTCACTGTAAGGAGTATCGTTCCACTCTTGAGTGATCTTGTGGAATCCCGTAGGACTCCTGGATCAGAATTTCCCTAGATCAGGAGAAATATCTGGGGAAGGGCAGCCCATGACTGTCCCTCTTTGCCCCCTCCCTCAAGAACCCACCAGCTTTCCTGGTACAGAAATCAATCTGTGTCTCAGAAGACTTTTCAAAAATGGTTCTCTTCCCCTGCTGCTAGGATTGCCAATAACTCTCTTTAGCTTTTGGCTTAGATTAGTGAGAAAAACAAATTTCCTACAGGATAATACTGCTTTCGTTAGTTTTCTATACCTTAGTACAAAGGAGAGTCTGAATAAAGGAGTAAGGAAAGGAACGGAAAACAGATCATTCTGAGATTTGCAAAAGGCCATCGAGGACTAGATTCTCCTCTCAGGGTTGTAGCCACTGACTCCAGGGAATGAGCCTGGGGGGACCTGGGACTGTGACCCACCACAACTTGCCAAAGCAGCCAGACAGTACCCACAGGGGCCTGACTTGGCTCTCTAGCCCCCATTCACAAGGGCCCATCGCCTCCTCATTCAGAGATACCACAGGGATTACGTCTGCATCCCATGCCAGGATCTGGATAATTCCAAATGCAATTTTAGCAATCCATTATTGCCTAGGGGATTGGTTGCTTGTGGAAGATGCAGCAGCTGAGATCATAAGGAATGTATCTGCCTCTCTGTGACTTCTTTGTAGATAATTTAAGGTCCTTATTTCAGCAGTATCAGCCTCTTTATGAATGGGCCAGCATCTGTGTATTGCTATTTTTTACCTTAATGTCTTTTTCAAAATCAAAGCAACCTTATTATAGATATTAACTCCTGTCCTTCCTATGCAGATCTTTATTTCAAGTCCCATCATGAGACAGCTTACTGAAACCAGCATCCAAGATAGCTTAGTCCTCAAAGCAAATATCGTTCCTTTAACGGAAGGGCCTGGGACCAGAAGCCAGGCTGGGAACTAAGGTTATTGGAGTGATACTCTGCTTTCTTATACAGGCTGTAATGATCTGAATCAAATAATTTCACCACTGAGTTTCCATTTCTTCCTGAATCAGGAAAATGATACCTCCCTCCTTCAACCAGGTGTTGATGGAGAGCAGTTGACAAATGTCCCCAAGGCTGTGGAGTTACGTAGTTGCTTTTTCTAGTAGCATCTCTATCTTAGTAAGAGTTCTCTGGGGCTTAGTGTGGCTCAGGTAAAAATTGCCTTTCATCTGTTTCTTCCTTGCTTTCCAGATAATCCGTGGCTAAAATTAGCAATGCTTAGTTCAGTAAAAAATATTGTTGCAGCAGGTAGCCATGGAAACGGCGTTTGAGCAGCTTGCCCTTCAGGGAGCTGCCTTTTGTGGGATATGCTTTCTCGCTGATTAAATGAAACAACTCACTGCTTTAGAAGCTGGGGTTTGAAACAAGTTAAGAGTACAGGCAAATCTTTCAAAAGAATCATCCTCCTCATTTTTTCCCCTTAATTTCCATCGAGGAAGGAAAAAATGTATCTCAAATTAAGTGTCAGAATTTGCTTTTGAATAGAGTATGGGGAGATTAATCTGTTGACCCACCATCCTGCGTCTGAATGTCTCTTCAGTAGTAATAGTGGGTAATGATATTAACATTAATTAATGTTTTCCGGGTGCCTGGGTGGCTCAGTTGATTAAGCGACTGCCTTCGGCTCAGGTCATGATCCCGGAGTCCTGGGATCGAGTCCCACATCGGGCTCCCGGCTCAGCGGGGAGCCTGCTTCTCCCTCTGACCCTATCCTCTCTCATGCTGTTTCTCTCTCTCTCTCTCTCTCTCTCTCAAATAAATAAATAAAAAATAAAAAAAATTAATGCTTTCCTCCGTATATCATTTTGTAGTTCACAAAAGAGGCTTTTCTCTGCTCTGCCACTGAAGTCTTATGAGAAGTCTAGAAGGTGGAGAGAACGTGATGCAGATATTCCTGATCAGACGAGGGCACTCTTTTTTTCTTTTTTTTTTTTTTAAAGATTTTATTTATTTATTTGACAGAGAGAGACACAGCGAGAGAGGGAACACAAGCAGGGGGAGTGGGAGAGGGAGAAGCAGGCTCCCCGCAGAGCAGGGAACCCGATGCGGGACTCGATCCCAGGACCCTGGGATCATGACCTGAGCTGAAGGCAGTCGCTTAACCAACTGAGCCACCCAGGTGCCCGAGGGCACTCTTTCTTGTCCACTTGCTAGTAACTGGAGGGCATGGGGTGAGAGTTCATGTCTCCCACTCCTGGTTCCACTGTTCTTTCGCACTCCCTGGCCCATCTCCTTGTCCCTGGGGCACCAAATCCAAGCACCCGGGGCCAGACTTGTGTCCAGTTAAGTTTGCATTTAGTAAACTCCCAGCTTCACCTTGCTTCACCTCCCCGACTCCCAGAATCTCCCCTCCCTCAGGGAGCAGAGCCCTCCTCATCCCCCCGGGAAGGAGCCCATGTCTGAATGCCACATTCTCATCTGTCTGCTCTCCCTCCAAAGGACCCTTCCTCCGGGTCCTTATTGTTTTCCGATTTCCACCATCCTAATTCATCCCTTTCCTTCTGATCTCTGCTATCCTGACAAAGATATCCAGAAGTTCATTCAGCTAAATGTGTTTATACAGCCTAATGACTTAATGGATCCCAGGACAGAGACTTGGAGATTTTAACAGACACTAACTGCTTTGGCTCTAGTCAGTGGTTCCTTCAAGCAGGTTTGGCCAGCCTGACCAAGGTCAGGAGCCAGACCCCAGTGTCTTCCACCAGGGCCACACACTGGGGATTGAAGGGTGATGACGTTGGGAAGAATGAGTGTAATAAACTCTTCCTGTGGAAAAGTCTGTCTTTTTTTGCTGTTTGGTAGAGCATCCTTAGGAAATTGCAGTTTATTTGAAGGATTTAATATTTTAAACCTTACTGTCACTAAAATTTGTCAGAGAGTTTTCTTTTTTTTTTTTAAGATTTTATTTATTTATTTGTGTGAAAGAGAGAGTGAGCACAAGCAGGGGGAGTGGCAGAGGGAGAAGCAGGCTGCCCGCGGAGCAGGGAGCCCGATGTGGGTCTCGATTCCAGGACCCCATGATCATGACTTGAGCTGAAAGCAGATGCTTAACCGACTGAGCCACCCAGGCGCCCCGAGACAGATTTTTTCAAAATGATGATTCATTTGATGAGCCTTCAAAAATGGTGTCGTCAAATTCTCTGCCCTCAGTAGTTTGGGAAGACAGTTTGTGTAAGGGTCTCCTCAGGTATAATGATTCATTCAAAGTTGCAAGAGAAGGTGTGTCATGTTGGCAATAATGCATAACCCTCACCATCAAATTCACTGTGAGAGTGGGTCAGAGGAAACAACCACACAGGACTTGAAGTTCTGTGTCAGAAATAGTTTATTCTGAATATATGAGCATAGTGGCTTTTTCCTCCATGAAATCTGCCCTGTGTCTCATCTGCCCTCCACTCTGCTCTCCCCATGGTTCCCTTAGGGTCCCATGCTTATCTATCTGTATATTTTCCCTTATTCTTAGTTTCCTCCTGAGGGAAATAATCATTTCTCTCTCTAGCTCCAATATCTGCTATCGTATCTGTTGCATGAGTTTAGATTAAGAGCTTGCACAAAAATACAAATGACAGATAGATCTCATTTTACATCTTACTTCTCACTGGCTGCAGGTGGCTGGCTAGAAGTAGTGCAGTGGTTGATTGCTAATGCCTGACGTGGGCAGGGATGAGGTCCTGGTGCCTCCAGTCTAGTGTTAGCTGCATGTCTAGTTAAAGAATTAAAGAATGCATGGCATGTCAAGAATCCTTGCATGCTGTGGCTTTTTCAGATTTGCTCTAATTTAGAAAATGCTATGTTTTAAAGGTCTGAATGGATAGATTCAGATTCAGAAGGCCACTTGGCTTGGTTTTCACCCTTTTCCCCTCTATTCCTAATAGAGAGGTTCTTAGGTTTCTAGAGTCAGAGTCATATAGGCTAAATACTTTAGGAGAGCTCATCCATGCAACACACTTGTTGGGAGTTCTTGCCTCTTCAGTGGAAAAACTGTGAAATGGGATAAAATACAAAGAAAACATGGTGAAATGTTTCACATTTCAGGTATAATGAATCCCATATCCTGAGAGAGAATTACATATGTTGTGAAGCTTTTATTTTCAGTGCTGTGATAACCTCAGTTTCTGTATCTGGAATTATATTAGGTTCTTGTATTATCTTATATTTGCTCTCTCCATAATAAAATTAAATATATATAACATGTATATTGTTGTATATATATATATAAATGCATATATATTGCTAGTATAAGTAAATGATTGGGAATATGTATTTGATTATATATTACCATATATCTAGCAGGGATCTGACAAAAACTGTTATGAACATCTAACACTTCTTTCAACTGAAATATGTACATAATTAATTTACATACCTAACCCGGAAAATGACTATTTTTCTCATTTAAAAAAATAATAAATCATTACTGATGACCTTAATAAAGACTAAGTTATAATCACAGCATCTATAAAATATAAAATTGGTATTTTTAAGTATGAAATTAAAAATTTTTTTAAATATAAAAACTAACGTGGAGGATTGAAATCCTGAGGTAAAACATCCTGGGGCTAATGGTGAGCCGTCTTAACTGGGGTGAGAAAATGAGTAGCTAAATGTCCTGTCCTCAATTTATCAATGCTTACCCCCTTCTGAACCTCTGAGAAACATCCTTGCTGGGTCAAAGTTAATGTTCATTATTTTTCTTGGATGTAGCGGAGACAGCTAGTGATCTCCAATATCTACTCTCCTCATCTTTTAGGGATAGAACCCTCAAGTTTTGCTGGGCATGTTCGTTCTCCTGCTTCCCTTTCAGCTGCATGTGGCCATGTGACTAGGTTTTGACTAACAGGAGAAGCGATGTGGCCACTACAAGTCATGTCTTCACTTGCTTGCCCCCTTCCCGCTAGCTGGGATGAAGACGTGAAGGTGGGAGCTAGAGAAGTCATCTTAGACAAAAGGTGGAAGCAGTATGTTGAGGATAAGAAGTCTCTGGAAGAAGCCCGAGTCCCTGATACTGTGGAGCTTCCATGTCGGTCTTGGCCGGACTATGCTCAGCTCATGGTGTGACAGGAACATCGACTCTCTTGTTTAAGCCAAAAGCATTTTGACTTTGCTTCTATCCTAACCTTTACAGTGGCTTTTTGGGTCATTCTTCCTAGTCAGAACGCTAAACTCATGATGTGTTGCCCTGCAGTGGGTTGACTTTGGAGGACTACACTGGAGGAATGGAGGCCCAAATCACAAACACTGGGGAACACACAGTCTCCTATCTTCCCTCACAAATTGGAATGAAGTGGTTGAGATGAAGGGCTTTGTTGTAAGATACACCTAGCATTTGAGCCCTGAGTATGCCTTAAAATCTATCTTTTTTGGGTTTGAGTTAATTGGCTGTGGCAGAGATGGTTAGTGTGTTACTCAAGGTTCTCCAGAGAAGCAGAACTGATGGGATATAGATAGATAAGAGGAGATTTATTATAGGAATTGCCATGTCATGAGGAGACATGGCAGGGAGAATCTGAAGTTTCAGGCATAAGGTCAAAGGGAAGAAAGAGGTCATTGGTAAAGGCCAGTCTCTGCCCAGGTGGAAGGAATAGTGATTCCCACGATGTAGGGAGGATGTAGGGTAAACTCCTAGAGAACAGCTGGTTGGTGCTACCAGCTTAATATAGCCACACGCCAGACAGTGCAACCCAGAGTGAGGCTTCAGTTATTGAGTGAAAGCTAAGGAACACAACAAAGACAAGGCTTGAATAGAAGGTGACCCACCTGACTGCTGTGGTGAGCCAAGGGAGTAACCACCTGCAGGGTCAGGATTTTTCTTACACTTGTTTTAAATCTGGTTCCTGCACAGAGACTCAAGCTGTCAAGGAACTGGACACATTAAACACAGAGATGCCTCTACCCACAGATTTCTCTTGGCATCACTGTTCCCCTTGGTCTCCTTCTCACCTTCATAAGCACCTGTGCCCCAGTTCTGTCCACACTTGACACACACTTATTCAGTTGTTTCTTCCTTTTGTTGCTTTGTTTTCTACCAGACCTATGAGGATTCTTCTGATTTCTCTAGCTGTCAGCTCCGCTTACATTAGAATGAATTAAGAGAGACCATGAGATAGAGAGAAAGGAACTTTGAAATAACATGGACATTAAGGGAATTAAGTAACCTAGGTAGGCTTATGAATTTCACATACCTTGGGCTTGACTTATGTCGCCCAGGATAGTGGTCATATATTAGCACCCGCAGGATCTGAAGCTACGGGGTAAATGTTTGAAAATTGTTGTGCTCAGCGGTTTGAGCATATCTGAGCATCTAGCAGAGGGCTTTCTCTGTACCTTCTGTCTGACTCTGGAGAAGTCCAAGTGAGATTAGGGATATTGGCCTGGCATTCCAAAAGTTTGACAGGATTGAATCTGGCCTACAGAGTAGCAAGTAGCAGTTGCCCAAAGATTTCTTAGAACTTGACTGATACACATCTATGTCTTCTTTGTTTCAACAACAGATTCTATTGTTCACTAAATCTTGGATCACGTGTCTTACGTATGCAGGCTTGTTTGTGCAAGTCACTGAGTAAATGAGAGTGGATTCTTCCTCTCATTAGCATGGCCAGTGCAGACTGGAGCAAGCACTTACTGCATACAGATTCTCGTTATTATACGCATGGCTTACTCCTGACCCCACCCCCCAACCGCACTCCCTGCCACCAATACATTGTACACTCTCTGGGGCAAGGGCAGATCTTTTTGTACCTCTGTTGACCCCAAAGTAGCCAGCAGACTTGCAACAGAACATACCTTTAAATTGTATTTTCCAAAGATGGCTGCACCAACACATCCCATCCCACTTGCTCTGCTCGCAGTGTGATGTTGACCCTCCTCCCATTGAGAATTAGGGTCTTATCCCCTCCCCTTGAATCTGAGTGGCCCTGTGACTACAAACAAAGTGACATTATGTGACTCCTGAGGCTGTTATAAAATGGCAACACAGCTTCTACCTGATCCTCTTTGGATGCTTGCTCTTGAAACCCAGCTACCATGTTGTGAGGAAGCCTAAGTCACATGGAGAGGCCACAGGTAAGTGCTCCCGCTGTCAACCCCAGTGGAGGAGTTGAGGTCCCAGCTGTGAGCTCACATCAACCTTCAGACATGGAAATAAATGAGCCTTTAACTGATTCCAATTGATTCCCACTCCTGAAACCACTCTAGTTAGTGCCTGTGAAACAGAGACTGCCTGCTGAACCCTGCTCGGATTGCAGATTCACAGGCTAAATAACTGTTTTAAGACTAAGTTTTGGGGTGGTTTGTTATGATGCAACAGATACCCCAATCAAAACCTATTATTTCCTCTCCTCTGGTGTATGACTTCACGGTCACATCTTCTCTCCCAACTTGGAATCTAAGCTTCTTAGAGTCTGGAGCTTTTTCAGTTGAAACTTCCAGAAACTTCTTTCATGCCATACTAAATTTCATATTAAATTCCTTGCTGCTGTCTATATATGATCTTAGATTTCCCATCTTCGTATGTTTAGCTATCCTATTTCTTTGTCTTGCATGCTTATTCTCATCTGTGCTCACCCAAGTTTTACTCATTTTCAAGACTGAGTCAGATCCCATGAAGGATTTCCTGATTCCTCCAGGCAGAAGAAATGTCTCCTTCTTCTGAACTCCCATAGCCTTAGAGACAAATTTCTCTTATAGGTATTATCATCTGTTGCCTTATGTTACAGTTACTTGTTTACAGAAGTTTCTTCACTTCTAGATTGTCCTGTTTGTCTTTTACCCATTCATATATACAAAAATACTTATATAATGTTTACTTCTTGCCACGCAATGTGCAAAACACAGGGTATAAAGCAGCAAATGAAGAAGTGATCCTACCCTGTTTGGACTTTCAGTCAAGTGAGGGAAACACAAAAAATAAATAAATTCTTGACTATTATTCTCATTTAGGGTTTTTAACTGAGTCATTCATGTTGAGGACCTAACATGATACCCCATTTCCCTTGCAGTCCTGGGAAGCAACATGAAAAAACTGGAGATCTGGGTTTGAATGCCATCAACCTACCACTGTCTGTGAATGTGGAGCAAGGGCATTAACTCTTTATGTGTTACTGCCCTCATTGATCAAATGGAGATACTTTTATCTGCTGCATAATATTTTTGCTATTATTAATGAGAAATCTCATATAAGCTCCACCTCTGTGCTGAGCACATAACTAATTCATATATCCCTTTGTTCCCGTCTTCTCTTGCTTAGTACACAGCCCAGCTTTCTGGCTTACACTCAAGTAATGAGGCTGGCCAACTGACATCAGATACATGGACCTTGTACTTCTGTACATAAATCTCCTTTTCAGGTGTAAGGGTGCTGATTTTTTTCAGGCAATTTTTGGTGCCATTGGGAGGGAAAGGAAGACCTCACTCCTTGTCTCATGGCTAACTCCTTACTCATTATGCAAAATTCAGTCCAAGTGGCACATCCTCAGGAAAACTGTCACTATCACTAACTCAGATCTCCTCTGGTTTTAGGCTTTGCAGCACCCTGTATTTCTCCACAACATTTGTCACAACTGTAATCAATTAAATTTTTTAAACTAGCCCTTCTGTTAGACTCTAAGCTCAGTAAAGGCAGGGACCAGGTCTGTGCCATGATCACCAGCACTAAATAAATTGTCTGCCATATAGAAAGCGTTCAATAAATATTTATACAATTAATGAATTGGGGAAGGCTTTGCAGTGGTAGCTGGAACCCCAGGAGAGAAGTAAGCTCAACAACTGTCAACAGTTTTTCTTTATCCAATCACCACTTCCCCCACTACCCTTGGAGACCATTCTCCTTGAGCACTTTTTGTGATCCACCTTTAGAAGATTCTGAGGTTAGAGGGTGGAACCTCCCTTTAATGGACTCAAGGAAAGAATGACCAATTTCATTTTGCCAGCTAACAGTTTTTTCTGAACACCACCTCTGGATTTTTTCTGATGACCTATGGAAGGTATAAGAAATGAACTTCTTAAAGCCTGATGGTGCAGTCAAACCAGCAAGCTGCTTCTAGCTGAGTCTATAATAGCAAACCCAAAAAGGTAACTGACAATTTGAGAGAGTTATAGCTGGACTAACTACAGTCCCTGAGACAGTTGTGCTGTGGGACCATAGCCTTCCAGACACATCAAACCCCAAGACCTTTAGAAGTTGAGCAGCTCACAGAACTTTAACTTAAAAAAAATAGGTAATAGCTGTCCTGCCCTGCCATGGGCAGGTAACAGGCCATTCTCCGAAGACACTCTAAAATAACCTTTTCTATACTCTGCTCATAGCCAAAAGGGTTGCAATAAAATATCTTCGTCCTCAAAGTATGAGGCCAGATATAGCAGTGTAACAAATAAAAGTAAAACTTGGAATCTTTTTGTGAGTCTTAGCATTAATTATTTCTGTAGCAATATGAGGCTTTAGTCCCCATGTGGTCTAGCTAAATAAACACTACATTCATCACCAAAAATGCAGTTCATGGTTCCAGATCTGCTTCCTAGCTCATAAATGGTGCCTGCCAAAGCTTCACAGTATAAGGTTGAGTTTAGTCAGAATTAACACATCTACTGACCTAAGACCCTTAGTACCAGGAAGATTTATGAGAAGATTAGACCATAATTTTAATTCGGGTTATTCCGCTTACATAAAATCTCACATACCTTTTATATTTTAACATGCTAGAAGAGACTGTCCTTACATAGAGTTAGAAAGGTCTGCTGGGGCTGATAGAAGAGAGAGAATTAAAAAGAACTGGTACTTGTTATAGGTTGACTTTCATGTATCTGAAGATACTGTACAGAAATTGAATAGAATCTATTCCCATTTTGTTCTTGTATTTTTTGTGTGCTAGATCCTGAGAAAATTCATTCAACTCTGCTTCTTTTTTGTTGGAGATGTATAACTGCTATTAACATGAAACAGGGAGGAAAAGCAAGGCTAGCGCATCTCATTTTCCCAGAAAAATTTTCCTCTCAGGTGCAAAAGGCTTTCTCTTCATCTTGCATGCAGAAATATTCTTTGCCAGTTCCTGTGAAGTTTCCCTGCCTAATGAGATCTGAATATTGCACCAACTGGTGGAAACATTTCTTAGCTCTTAAGTCTTATTCTGCAAATGAATACTATTTTTGCTTCCAATAGTCCCTGCTTAGTGAAATATCGTATACTGTTGATATTGAAATTTTCATCATAAACTCAATAAACAAACACTTAATGAGCACTTCACTAGGCATTATGGGGATAGAAAATCCAGTAAGGAGAGGACTTCTATTTCCAGCCAAAATCGAGGGACCATAAATACCCTCCTGAATAAACCAGAAATATAGACAATACAAATCAAACAATGGTTTGAAGACATTGGACATCAGGCAATAAAGGATAGTGATCCCTATGGATGGGAAACAGATGAGATGAGACCTATGATTTCTTCATCTTAATGCCTTGAAAGAATTTCCAGGCTAAAGCCCAGGTAAGAGGAAATCAGAAGGAACCTGAAAGACTCCCTGTGTTGGGAAAACAAAGCTGAAAGTTCAGAAAGGCCAAAGTGGTTAGAATTCATAGGATTGTGTACTAGACTTTAGAAAACCCTGAAGACCTACAGGGGGTACCCTTCGAATATTCAGCAGAATACTTATCTGTGCATACATGTACAGAAACAATCTATGACTAGGGAAAGGTCCACCTGAAAGAAATAAGCCTGTGTGCAGTGGTCACATATGGCTAGGACTAGTGCTTATTACCACAGCCAGACTAGAAATCCTTATGACTCACAGAATATGGCATAGAATACAAAGAGGGTCTTGTCTTAAGAGTGGGAAACAATTAGTCCTGGTATGAGCCATGCACTGGTCCTGCTTAATAAATCAGAAGAGAAGACCCGAAAGGACCATTTTTTTGGGTAATTTAACTGCATTCCAGAATGAAGCTCAAGAATATTTGTAGGAACACAAAAATATAAGCATACAACAGGGTAAAATTCAGTGTTTGATATCCAATATATTTCCAGATAAACAAAGAAGCAGGGAAATAAGACTGTCAATGACAACACTCAGTCAAGTGAAATTGATCCAGCAGTGACACAGAGGTTAAAATTTGCAGCCAAAGACATTAAAACATAAGGAATAACTACTGCATGTATTTGAAAGGTTAAGGAAAGAAAAGGGAGAGTATAAAACCTAAATCAAACTTCTGTGTGTGGCAATGACAATGTGGGAGATTAAAAAATGCACTGGATAGGATTAACTATAGATTAGACACTGCAGAAGAAAATATTAGTGAACTTGAAGATGTAGCAACAGAAACAATCCAAAATAAAACACAGAAAAAGATAATTTTTAAAAATCAAACAGTGCATTGTGGCCTGTAGAACAACTCCTTATGACCTAACATTTAGGTAATTAGAGTTCCAAAGGGAGAATAAAAGTGGGGGATACAGAAAAATTTCGAACAAAATAATAGCTAAAACTTTCCCAAACTTGTTGAAAATTGTGAATCCACATATCCCAAATGCTCAACAATTCCAAGCACAGGAAACAAGAGGAAAAAACCTACACCAAAGCACTTAAATTTCAATCAAATTGCTAAAAATTAGGGATAAAGAAAAAATCTTAAAGGCAGCCAGAGGAAAAAAGACATCATACAGTAAGGTACAAAGATTAGGATGAGAGCATGTAAAGCATGTAAGAATATGCCATTTCTCCTGGGAAACAATAAAACCAGAAGACAGTGGAACAACATCTTTAAAGTACTGAGAGAGAAAAAAAAAACTTAACTGAAAAAATCTTGAAAGACAAAAAAGAATTCTATAGCCAGCAAAATATCATTCAGAAGTGAAAGTGAAATAAAGACTTTTCCAGACAAATGAAAGTGGAAATAATTTATCACCAAGAAAGAATGCTAAAGAACATGCTTCAGACAGAAGGAAAATAATACCAAATGGAAATACAAATCTATATGAAAAAATGAAAAGCACTGGGAATAATAACTACAAGGATAAATATATAGCCTGTTTAATTTTTGTTATCTCTTTAAAAAGATAAATGACTCTTTAAAGAAAAATCATAATACTGAACAAAGTGAAGATTTATAATATGCATAAAAATTAAATGTGAAACATTAATAGCACATAGCCTGGGAGGAAAAAATTAGAAGTGTAATTGCTTTAAGACTTATACTACAATGAAGGTGGTTCATTTTCACTGGATCATACTTGGATAAGTGAAAGCTGTATACTATAAACACAAAGAAATTAGAAAAATAAGTTCCAGCTAACAAATATAGAAAAAAGAAAATTATAAAGAGTAAAAGGAAATCAATGAAATACAAAACAAACATATAGTACACACATAAAAATAGTTCTAGCTTTTATGTTTAGATATTAATTTTTGTTTATGATGTGAAATTAATTGAAAAAAGTTACTTTCCCATTGAAATCCCTTGGTACATTTTTGAAAATCAAATGACCCTGGGTTTGTGCATCCATAACTGGACTCTAATTTGTTACATTGATTTATTTGTCTATCCCTATGCAAATATGGCATAAAAATATGACATTCTTTTTTTTAATTTAATTTAATTTTATTATGTTATGTTAGTCACCATACAGCACATCATTAGTTTTTTTTTTTTTTTTTTTTTTAATTTTTTTTTTTTATTCTTATGTTAATCCCCATACATTACATCATTAGTTTTAGATGAAGTGTTCCATGATTCATTGTTTGTGCATAACACCCAGTGCTCCATGCAGAACGTGCCCTCCTCAGTACCCACCACCAGGCTAACCCATCCTCCCACCCCCCTCCCCTCTAGAACCCTGTTTGTTTTTCAGAGTCCATCGTCTCTCATGGTTCGTCTACCCCTCCGATTTCCCCCGCTTCATTCTTCCCCTCCTGCTACCTTCTTCTTTTTTTTTTTTTTTTTTTTTTTCTTAACATATATTGCGTTATTTGTTTCAGAGGTACAGATCTGAGATTCAACAGTCTTGCAAAATTCACAGCGCTTACCAGAGCACATACCCTCCCCAGTGTCTATCACCCAGTCACCCCATCCTTCCCACCCCACCCCCCACTCCAGCAACCCTCAGTTTGTTTCCTGAGATTAAGAATTCCTCATATCAGTGAGATCATATGATACATGTCTTTCTCTGTTTGACTTATTTCACTCAACATAATACCCTCCAGTTCCATCCACGTCGTTGCAAATGGCAAGATCTCGTTCCTTTTGATGGCTGCATAATATTCCATTGTATATATATACCACATCTTCTTTATCCATTCATCTGTTGATGGACATCTTGGCTCTTTCCACAGTTTGGCTATTGTGGACATGGCTGCTATAAACATCGGGGTGCACGTACCCCTTCGGATCCCTACTTTTGTATCTTTGGGGTAAATACCCAGTAGTGCAATTGCTGGATCATATGGTAGCTCTATTTTCAACTTTCTGAGGAACCTCCATACAGTTTTCCAGAGTGGCTGCACCAGCTTGCATTCCCACCAACAGTGTAGGAGGGTTCCCCTTTCTCCGCATCCCTGCCAACATCTGTCATTTCCTGACTTGTTAATTTTAGCCATTCTGACAGGTGTGAGGTGGTATCTCATTGAGGTTTTGATTTGGATTTCCCTGATGCCGAGCGATACTGAGCACTTTTTCATGTGTCTGTTGGCCATTTGGATGTCTTCTTTGGAAAAATGTCTTTTCATGTCTTCTGCCCATTTCTTGATTGGATTCTTTGTTCTTTGGGTGTTGAGTTTGATGAGTTCTTTATAGATTTTGGATACTAGCCCTTTATCTGATATGTCATTTGCAAATATCTTCTCCCATTCTGTTGGTTGTCTTTTGGTTTTGTTGACTGTTTCCTTTGTTTTGCAAAAGCTTTTTATCTTGATGAAGTCCCAATAGTTCATTTTTGCCCTTGCCTCCCTTGCCTTTGGTGATGTTTCTAGGAAGAAGTTGCTTCGGCTGAGGTCAAAGAGGTTGCTGCCTGTGTTCTCCTTTAGGATTTTGATGGACTCCTGTCTCACATTGAGGTCTTTCAACCATTTGGAGTCTATTTTTGTGTGTGGTGTAAGGAAATGGTCCAGTTTCATTCTTCTGCATGTGGCTATCCAATTTTCCCAACACCATTTGTTGAAGAGACTGTCTTTGTTCCATTGGACATTCTTTCCTGCTTTGTCAAAGATGAGTTGACCATAGAGTTGAGGGTCCATTTCTGGGCTCTCTATTCTGTTCCATTGATCTATGTGTCTGTTTTTGTGCCAGTACCATGCTGTCTTGATGATGACAGCTTTGTAATAGAGCTGGAAGTCCGGAATTGTGATGCCGCCGGCTTTGCTTTTCTTTTTCAACATTCCTCTGGCTATGCGGGGTCTTTTCTGGTTCCATACAAATTTTAGGATTATTTGTTCCATTTCTTTGAAAAAAGTGGATGGTATTTTGATGGGGATTGCATTGAATGTGTAGATTGCTCTAGGTAGCATTGACATCTTCACAATATTTGTTCTTCCAATCCATGAGCATGGAATGTTTTTCCATTTCTTTGTGTCTTCCTCAATTTCTTTCATGAGTATTTTATAGTTTTCTGAGTACAGATCCTTTGTCTCTTTGGTTAGATTTATTCCTAGGTATCTTATGGTTTTGGGTGCAATTGTAAATGGGATCGACTCCTTAATTTCTCTTTCTTCTGTCTTGTTGTTGGTGTATAGGAATGCCACTGACTTCTGTGCATTGATTTTATATCCTGCCACTTGACTGAATTCCTGTATGAGTTCTAGCAGTTTTGGGGTGGAGTCTTTTGGGTTTTCCACATAAAGTATCATATCATCTGCAAAGAGTGAGAGTTTGACTTCTTCTTTGCCAATTTGGATGCCTTTGATTTCTTTTTGTTGTCTGATTGCTGTGGCTAGGACTTCCAATACTATGTTGAATAGCAGTGGTGATAGTGGACATCCCTGCCGCGTTCCTGACCTTAGGGGGAAAGCTCTCAGTTTTTCCCCATTGAGAATGATATTCGCTGTAGGTTTTTCATAGATGGCTTTTATGATATTGAGGTATGTACCCTCTATGCCTATACTCTGAAGAGTTTTGATCAAGAAAGGATGCTGTACTTTGTCAAATGCTTTTTCTGCATCTATTGAGAGGATCATATGATTCTTGTTCTTTCTTTTGTTAATGTATTGTATCACATTGATTGATTTGCGGATGTTGAACCAACCTTGCAGCCCAGGGATAAATCCCACTTGGTCATGGTGAATAATCCTTTTAATGTACTGTTGGATCCTATTGGCTAGTATTTTGGTGAGAATTTTTGCATCCATGTTCATCAGGGATATTGGTCTGTAATTCTCCTTTTTGATGGGGTCTTTGTCTGGTTTTGGGATCAAGGTAATGCTGGCCTCATAAAATGAGTTGGGAAGTTTTCCTTCCATTTCTATTTTTTGGAACAGTTTCAGAAGAATAGGTATTAATTCTTCTTGAAATGTTTGGTAGAATTCCCCTGGGAAGCCATCTGGCCCTGGGCTTTTGTTTTTTGGGAGATTTTTGATGACTGCTTCAATTTCCTTAGTGGTTATAGGTCTGTTCAGGTTTTCTATTTCATCCTGGTTCAGTTTTGGTAGTTGGTACATCTCTAGAAATGCATCCATTTCTTCCAGGTTATTTAATTTGCTGGCATAGAGTTGCTCATAATATGTTCTTATAATTGTTTGTATTTCTTTGGTGTTGGTTGTGATCTCTCCTCTTTCATTCATGATTTTGTTGATGTGGGTCATTTCTCTTCTCTTTTTGATAAGTCTGGCCAGGGGTTTATCAATCTTGTTAATTCTTTCAAAGAACCAGCTCCTAGTTTCGTTGATCTGTTCTACTGTTCTTTTAGTTTCTATTTCATTGATTTCTGCTCTGATCTTGATTATTTCTCTTCTCCTGCTGGGTTTAGGCTTTATTTGCTGTTCTTTCTCCAGCTCCTTTAGGTGTAGGGTTAGGTTGTATACTTGAGACCTTTCTTGCTTCTTGAGAAAGGCTTGTATTGCTATATACTTTCCTCTTAGGACTGCCTTTGCTGCATCCCAAAGATTTTGAATAGTTGTGTTTTCATTTTCATTGGTTTCCATGTATTTTTTTAATTCTTCTTTAATTTCCTGGTTGACCCATTCGTTCTTTAGTAGGATGCTCTTTAGCCTCCATGTATTTGAGTTCTTTCTGACTTTTGTCTTGTGATTGAGCTCTAGTTTCAAAGCATTGTGGTCTGAAAATAGGCAGGGAATGATTCCAATCTTTTGGTACCGGTTGAGACCTGATTTATGACCTAGGATGTGATCTATTCTGGAGAATGTTCCATGGGCACTAGAGAAGAATGTGTATTCCGTTGCTTTGGGGTGGAATGTTCTGAATATGTCTGTAAAGTCCATTTGGTCCAGTGTGTCATTTAAAGTCTTTATTTCCTTGTTGATCTTTTGCTTAGATGATCTGTCCATTTCAGTGAGGGGGGTGTTAAAGTCCCCCATTATTATTGTATTGTTGTCGATGTGTTTCTTTGCTTTTGTTATTAATTGGCTTATATAATTGGCTGCTCCCATGTTAGGGGCATAGATATTTACAATTGTTAGATCTTCTTGTTGGATAGATCCTTTAAGTAGGATATAGTGTCCTTTCTCATCTCTTATTACAGTCTTTGGTTTAAAATCTAATTTGTCTGATATAAGGATTGCCACCCCAGCTTTCTTTTGGTGTCCATTAGCATGGTAAATGGTTTTCCACCCCCTCACTTTCAATCTGGGGCTGTCTTTGGGTCGAAAATGAGTCTCTTGCAGACAGCATATCGATGGGTCTTGTTTTTTAATCCCATCTGATAGCCTGTGTCTTTTGATTGGGGCATTGAGCCCATTTACATTCAGGGTAACTATTGAAAGATAGGAATTTAGTGCCATTGTATTGCCTGTAAGGTGACTGTTACCGTATATTGTCTGTGTTCCTTTCTGGTCTATGTTGCTTTTGGGGTCTCTCTTTGCTTAGAGGATTCCTTTCAAGATTTCCTGTAGGGCTGGTTTTGTGTTTGCAAATTCCTTTAGTTTTTGTTTGTCCTGGAAGCTTTTTATCTCTCCTTCAATTTTCAATGACAGCCTAGCTGGATATAGTATTCTTGGCTGCATATTTTTCTCGTTTAGTGCTCTGAATATATCCTGCCAGTCCTTTCTGGCCTGCCAGGTCTCTGTGGATAGGTCTGTTGCCAATCTAATGTTTCTACCCTTGTAGGTTACATATCTCTTCTCCCGAGCTGCTTTCAGGATTTTCTCTTTGTCTATGAGACTCGTAAGTTTTACTATTAGATGTCGGGGTGTTGACCTATTTTTATTGATTTTGAGAGGGGTTCTCTGTGCTTCCTGGATTTTGATGCCTGTTTCCTTCCCCAAATTAGGGAAGTTCTCTGCTATAATTTGCTCCATTATACCTTCTGCCCCTCTCTCTCTTTCTTCTTCTTCTGGGATCCCAATTATTCTAATGTTGTTTCGTCTTATGGTATCGCTTATCTCTCGAATTCTGCCCTCGTGATCCAGTAGTTGTTTATCTCTCTTTTTCTCAGCTTCTTTATTTTCCATCATTTCATCTTCTATATTACTGATTCTCTCTTCTGCCTCATTTATTCTAGCAGTTAGCGCCCCCATTTTTGATTGCACCTCATTAATAGCCTTTTTGATTTCTACTTGGTTGGATTTTAGTTCTTTTACTTCTCCAGAAAGGGTTTCTCTAATAACTTCCATATTTTTTTCAAGCCCAGCTAGTATCTTTAAAGTGATGATTCTGAACTCTAGATCTGACAACACATCATTAGTTTTTGATGTAGTGTTCCACGATTCATTGTTTTCATATAACACTCAGTGCTCCAGGCAGTACGTGCCCTCCTTAATACCCATCACCGGACTAACCCATCCTCCCACCCCCCTCCCCTCTAAAACCCTCAGTTTGTTTCTCAGAGTCCATAGTCTTTCATGGTTCATCTCCCCCCTCCGATTTTCTCCCCTTCATTTTTCCCTTCTTTCTCCTAATGTCCTCCATGCTATTCCTTATGTTCCACAAGTAAGTAAAACCATATGATAATTGACTTTCTCTGCTTGACTTATTTCACTTAGCATAATCTCTTCCAGTCCCATCCATGTTGATGTAAAAGTTGGGTATTCATCCTTTCTGATGGCTGAGTAATATTCCATTGTATATATGGACCACATCTTCTTTATCCATTCATCTGTTGAAGGGCATCTCGGCTCTTTCCACAGTTTGGCTATTGCGGACATTGCTGCTATGAACATTGGGGTGCATATGGCCCTTCTTTTCACTACATCTGGGTCTTTGGGGTAATCAGGGAAATTAAAAAATATGACATTCTTAATCACAGTAGCTTTATATTAAGTTTTGAAATTAGTTATTTTAGATTGTCCTGCTCTATCCTTTTTCAAGATTGTTTTGACTATTCTACCTCCTTCAGTTTTCCAAGTCACTTTTAGAATTAGCTTGTAAATTTCTTCAAAAGAATGCCTTCTGATATTTTTATTGTAATTGTTTCAAATCTATAGATCAATACTGGGAGAATTGACATCATTAACGTTATTTTGTGTTCCAATCAATGAATGTGATATATCTCACCACTTCTTTAGAACTTCTTCAAATATTTAGAACTTCTCAGCAATGCTTTGTAAGTTTCATTGTAGATGTCTTGCATATCTTCTGTTAAATTGATTCTTAAGTATTTTAAATTTGATGATACTGTAAAGAGAATTGCTTTTTCCTTAAGTTTCATTTTCCAGTTACTATCTGTATTATAGATACAATTAATTTTGGTATATTAATCCTGTATCCTTCTAATTTAGAATTCAGATGCTTTGGGTGGGAAACTGTTTTAAGCTATATATGATAATGCACTCTTTTTTTTTTTAACGATTTTATTTATTTGACAGAGAGAGACACAGCGAGAGAGGGAACACAAGCAGGGGGAGTGGGAGAGGGAGAAGCAGGCTCCCCACTGAGTAGGGAACCCGATGTGGGGCTCGGCTCCATCCCAGGACCCTGGGATCATGACCCGAGCTGAAGGCAGACGCTTAACGACTGAGCCACCTGGGTGCCCCTGATAATGCACTCTTAACTAAGTTCAACACTTACTGAATGCCTCATATGTGCCCTGATTATTTTCTAAATAAATTTGAAGACTGAGTTATTGCTTAGGGTCACTTCACCTGGCTTAGTTTTTCTACCTACTTAATTCTGAGTTAGCATTATAGCATAATGTTCAATAATATTATAATTTCATGATATAACTTATTTTTAAAAATCATATAAGTAGAATTTTGGACTATGATGTTAGTGGTCTATTTTGTTTTCTAATAGAGCTGTAATTCTAGTTTAAGTTTACTCCTATTATTTTATTCTACCTCTTTGATGATTTTATACATTTCACTGACATTTTTGGATAAATATACTGCAGTGCAGTAGTAAGAGTATTGAGTGTTGAGGCTCTAACTGAATCAGATCCTTTGTGTAGTTAGTGATTCTTTCTTTGGATAGAAAACAACAAGTGTTTCCCAGAGAGAAGGCCTGATCTCTCTGCGCCTCCCTGATAACTTACTCTGAGATGACTAACAGGGATGAGGTCAAAGAATAAGGAGGCTTTCAGTCTGCTATTCCAGAGACAGCTGTTCATGTCAGTGGTAGCTCCCAGAATGTGGCAGGCCCAACTGTTCTGTGTAGGATCAGCTACTAGATGCTCTAATAGTATCCTTGAGGCATCTCACCTCAAACATCCTCTTTGTGTCAGCAGTTGGACAGCTCCAAATTACTGTTGTGCTCAACCTCAGTACCACCCGGAAAAGCCATTTCATAACTGGGTGCACACCAATCCCTCTGAAACAGGGTTTTCAAACCTCTTTTTTTTTTTTGAGGGAAATCTACAATAAGAAATAAACACTATGTTCATTGAACACATGCATGCATATATAAAATCAAAACAAACATCACAAAATATAATGCCTGCAAAATATAATACCCACAAAATACAGTAATGTACTTTTGTATTCCATTTAATTCTTAGACAAGAATCACAATCACCTGAATTGATTTCATGACTAATAATGGGGTACAAATTGCTCTCTGAAAAACACTGCTGTAGAAGTAGCAACTATATGGAGGCATCATCTTTAATAAAAGAATTTAAGAATTTAAATAAATTTCAGGTTTAGAGGAATGAATGATTTCCAACACTTTGAATATGAGGATTGCATATATTTATATATAAAACCTAATTAGGGATTTTTATAATGGAAAATAACACAGTTAAAAATGATATGCTGATGATTTCTGCACCCACTGCCAGGCGTTTTTGGTAGCATTTTGTTTACTTCAGCATACATCTTCATACAGTCACACCCCCTGAAATTATTTACTTAGTACATTAATACACAAAAGAACATGACTGGATCTTTTTTACTAGAGCATATGTTCTACGTTTTCATTTTTTATCTTGTGAAAAAAATTCACTTTGATTTAGATTTTTGGAATTATATGCATCTGGAATTAGATGCATTGAGGTAAGTGCATGTGCGTGTGCATGTGCGTGCATGCACACAAACACACCCCCCCCCAGCTTTGTTCTCTGCCTCCAGCTACCACCAACTCAGCTCCCCAGTTTGATGTACTATTTCTACTTCTTACCCAAGACTTAGGTCTAGGGTCAGAGCCTGATGTCAGAGTCCCACATGGAGAAAACTACCCATGAAAATGTTTTTGGAAATGCTACTTCCATCACTCAGCAAGTCCAACATAGGCAGGGTCTCCTCCAGTAGCAGCACAAACCTCAGATCTCAGATGAGTATTCAGGAAGCCCCTGGCTTGTGTTGGGGGTCAAGCTGTGTGAAAAATATGAAACCTTAAAAACTAGACTGATAGCAACACAGTGAGATGCATATGCTAGGAAAGGCAGAATTATATCTCCCATTTCGCTCCAGAGCATATGATCACTGAAAGGACAGGCATATCGCTGACAGGTGGAATCATCTACTGTTTCCATTAGGATTGTGTTTGCCTCAACTAACCACACTATAAAACAATAATACTCCAATGGCTTAAGAATATAGAAGCTCGGGGCGCCTGGGTGGCTCAGTTGGTTAAGCGACTGCCTTCGGCTCAGGTCATGATCCTGGAGTCCCGGGATTGAGTCCTGCATCGGGCTCCCTGCTCAGCGGGGAGTCTGCTTCTCCCTCTGATTCTCCCCCTCTCATGCTCTCTCTCTCTATCTCATTCTCCCTCTCAAATAAATAAATAAAATCTTTAAAAAAAAAAAAAAGAATATAGAAGCTCATTTGCTCCATGCAAGAAGAAGAGCATACATAGACGGTCTAGATCAGTTTCTGGGGCTCAGCTATGCAACCAGAGACCTGACCTTTAACTCTTCCTTCCACCATCCTTAGCGTATTGGCCTCTGTCTACATTCTTATAGCCTCATGAGATCAAGATGACTGCTCAAGCTTCACGTTCACATTTTAGGCAGTAAAAGAAGAAGGGCAAAAAAGCTGAGAGGAAAAGTACCTTCTCCCACAGAGGGTATACAGGATGCCCTCCCTAGGGACTTTTATAGACATCTTATTGGCCAGAACATGGCCATTTCCTTGTTGCTGGAGAAAATGTAAAATCAAGTATTTTTAGTGGGGCATATTGGTGTCCTGCATTAAAAGAAGTAAAATGAATACTGGCAAATGACTCTCTTTCTCTCTCTCCATCTCTTTTTTTTCTCTGAGTACATGTAGCTGAGTTCAGTTAAATAAACTCCATGTGTGACATGAGTCCACCATAATTCATTTATGGGTATTTGAGAAGGAAATTTGGAAGGGAACTAAAATTTATTGAATACCTTAAATGTGCTGGACATGTTGTTAGGCTATGTGTGTGTGTGTGTACACGAAGACATATAGATACACACATTTTATACATGTATATATATAAAATATATATATTATCCTATATATATGTTCCTATATATAATATATATTATCCTTTATTATCTATTATCCTATATATATATTACTTATATATAGATAATCCTAAAATACCTATAATAAAGGTACCATAAAGATATCATTATCTCCATGTTACAGACTGAGAAAATGATGCTCAGACAGATTAGGGAAGTTGCCTACAGCCTCAGCCTCTTAGAGCAAAATTAGAGTCAGTATTCAGACACGGTTCTGTCCATAACCCATGCTGCCTCACACCTGTAAGATGAAATAGGCAAGAAAAAATATGCATGCAGTGTTTAGTAGTCTGCACAAAATTTTAAACTGAACATTACCGAGGCGCTCAAATCACCAGAACAATATATTCAGCCAGAAAATAGTCTCCTGTGCCCAATAGTTCAAATGTAAGTTCCGAGTACCTTCCAAGTCCAGTTTTTTTTTTTAAACCATTTTATTTATTTATTTGAGAGAGAGAGCGAGAGAGAGGGAACACAAGCAGGGGGAGTGGCAGGCAGAGGGAGAAGCAGGCTCCCCACCGAGCAGGGAGCCCGATGCGGGGCTCGATCCCAGGACACCGGGATCGTGACCTGAGCAGAAGGCAGACGCTCAACCGACTGAGCCACCCAGGCGTCCCATCCAAGTCCAGTTCTAATGTGACAGGGGCTTGGAGAACCTGTTGCCAAGCAAGCAGCAGGGCTACATTTTTTACTCAACTGCCTAGCTGTTCCGGTGTCACTTAGGAACAGCCTGAGGGTAAATGGCATCTTCTTGCTCCCGTTTCTTGAATCCCAGATGAACACGGTTTTGTCAGAGCCCCACGTCAGGCACAGCTTGAGCCACCAGGTGGCCACCACAACCCTCAAACTCTTTCCATTCTGGCATAAGGAAAGCCAGGTCTGTTCTGAATTGGAAAAGGGAGTGCTACATTGTTCCCAGAGGAAGGGATGGCGGAGAGAAAATAAATTTCCTGCTATTACCAAAATAGAGCTTGCATATTTCATCACTAGAGAATTTAGGAGCATGTCAGGTACTGTTTATTAACATGGCTCTGGGATCATTTTCACCATATTCCACAATGGGTAGGGCATGTACAGAATAATAGGGTTTTCTGCATAATGCACAACTCTTTAAAGCTATGTTATCTCTGAGGAAAATGAAACTTTCATCTACTAAAAAAATACAATAAGAAATGGATTTGTTTAAAATTGAATTGAGTTCAACACAGATATGTGAAACTACTTCTAGAATATTTGCATCTTGTCTCCTTTAAGGGAGTAACCAGGATGAGTCACCACAGACGTTTGAAAAGCTGAAACTGTCTTCTCATTATTACCTAGTTACTGGTACATTGCTTCTACTATGCCTGTAATGATCAATTCTCATGGCAGCATCATACACTGTTTCTTCAGGTGGGAGGGAAAATGACAATCATCCTTCTTTCTGTGGCTAATGCCTGTTCAGACCAGTGCCTTTGGGGGAGTAGAGAATTGATAATAATTCCCTCTGTGATTTTCTGCAGATCTGCATCCAAGGCCAAATAAGGAACCTTGCACTAGTCGTCACAAGTAGAAAGTGTGGCAACAAATATAGGTGGCCAGTAAACCCCCAAGCCTACCTTTTAAAGCTCTGAAAATCAGTTGGATGAACAGAAGATCATTAACCATGAACTTTTCTGCCAATATAAGAAATACAGGAGAGGCTAGGATTTTGTTCTTCATGTTGTGTGGGTATGCCATTTTATTCTGTGTTCCCCCAGCTGAGGGAAAATGCAGGAAGCAAGAATTTTTCACAGAGCCCTGACTTAGTATTTTTCAAGACACTTAACATACTTTTCTTTATCCTCATAGGAGATAGGTATTATTATTTCCATTTTACAGAAGAGGAAATGGAAACTATAAATGGTAAAGAAACTTCTACATGGTCTCAGGATAATAAATAACAAGTTGAAAAATAACACGTATCAGACTAGTTCCAAAAGCCATTTCCTTTCCTCTGTATCATGCTCAGAGATGGGAAAAACTAGACTCATTAATCTTTTCCTTACAACCCGTTGTGAGAAAGGAAAGGTGACACTCCTGTGGCAGAGAATATTCTACATTGGGGGCCCCATATTCTAGAAGGGGAATGGAGAAGCTGGAGGTCATTTTGAAGAAGGGTGACCTGGAATGGAGAGGAATCTGGACATTAAGACCTAAGGAAAAGCCAGAGAAAAAGAGGAAATGGAGAAGACTTGATCCTTGATCAAGCATCTTCAGTGTAAGAAAGGCTTACACAGGGCAGAAGTATTGCCCACATTCTCAGGAACAATGGATAGCGTTAGAGGGAAACATAATCCACCATAGGAAAGGATTTGTTGGAATTTGATAATAGTTCCAAAACTGAATAGTCCGTATCATATGGTGTTGACACAGAGGCTTAACAATACTGAATCTAAGAGACTGAAAAGGGAACTTCTGCACTGGGTAGAACATAGAATGAGATGCCCTCCATGGTAGCTCCCACCATTATTCTTTGATTCTGTGATCATAAGTCTGTATGAGTTAAGAGCGATGCATGACTTTTGTTTTTGGTGTAGAAACATTATTGGCATCAGCCATTGTGGAGCAAACAGAGAGATGATACAGAGAAATGAGCAGCAAGAAGAACAGGAGGAAAAGAATGATTCAGTCAAGAAGAAGGCAAGTCAGAAATGGGATTTCTGACAGTGTTCCCCTTCTTACATTAGATATTCTTGAAAATAAAGAATCAACAGTTTATAAATCTGTACTTGTAGCTCAAAAGGGAAACAAGGAAACAGAAGGGAAATGGCAAGATTAGAAAATTAGAATGGGCAATTAGATGATAAAACTGAAAGCTCTCAGGGGAGATTCGAGGGTTCCTTGAACTTACTGACCATGTCTTATTCTTCTACTTGCCCAGTCCAGCCTCTACCACCTATTCTTCACACCCAGAACTTATTATATATTTGTTGGACCTCTCAGAAGGGGAATAAGCCTTAACAAAAGACAGAATTCAGATAAATGGAGAGACATGCCAGGAAATTGCATTAATTGTGCAAAAGAATATTTTATTCCATGCACACCCTACCCATTGTGGAGGTCACAAAAGACTGATGGAATATGAGCTGATTGTGTGCCTAGGAAAGAAAATGCTGTGGACTCTTTAACTGATACAGAGAAATGTGAAAGAGGTGGAGGCACACCAACATGTCTAAAGCCAACATATCTGCTGTCTGAAAGAAATGGCATAGTTGTTGAACCAGACCCAACACTGGGAATGCCATTCATAGACCCCATTGACTGGGCTGGAGAGTCAGGAAATTCTTTAAGGATCTGTTTCCATGCATTGCCCATGTGAGCCTACCATAGTGATCTGTGATGATTGAGCTAGGGGTAGATTTCTAAGCCAGAGGCTTCTGTCTATGCTCTGGTCGGAATCATATTAGAGGCCTGTCAGCATAGACATTCTTTACTGCTGATTAGCCAAACACATTAGCTTTAGGGTTGTCAGATTTAGTCAATGACAATACAGGACTCCCAGTTAAATTTGAATTTCAGATAGATAACATCATTTGTTAGTGTAAGCATGTCATAAATACTGCATAGGTATATCTATACAAACCTATAATTGCTGTTTATCAGAAATTCAAACTTAATTGGATATATTGTGTTTCATCTGGCATCCCTAGTCAGATTGGAGCTCAAGACAGAAAGTTTCATGATAATAGAAAAACAGAAGTAATAGAGCAAGAGACACAGCTGAACAAATGGAAGGAATTCATGAGGAGGAAGCCATAGTCAGCTAGTGCTGGAGGAACTGAAAATGCCCCAAGCACGAGGGCTGCCCCTCTGTGAAGAGGATGCTGTGGTACCCCTGATAACAGCCCAGTTCCTCACGGAGTCTAACCATGCTCTGCTGAGACTGCTGCCCAGGCTTTTTACTGCTCCATGATTTCATGTAATAAGCCCCCCATAACTGGGGGAATTCGTGCATTTCTATTATTGATGGGATATAACTAAGAGAATATAACTCCTAGAGACACTATTACTTACCTACTCAATATTCATTCCCCCCCCCCTTTTTTCCTTACCATCAAAACCCTGACTTCAGTTGGGGCAGGAATATGCTTATATGATCTAAATCAAGCACAGCAACCTGGTTCCCTGTTCCACAGCCTCTCCCAGACGAAAAGAGCAGGTGCTGCTGGCGTGGTCCCTCTCACCACCCTCTGCACACCTCAGGGAAGAACTGATAGGGAAAATGGTGGCAGCCTTCACGTGCCCGTGATGCAGCAAGCACAGTCAAAGCTAACAGTCTCCATGAGAGCATCACTGAGCAGCACCAGGTACCACCTTCTAATGGTTATATATGTTTTTATATAAGAAAAACAAACCCTTATTTGCTTACGCCACTGTTAATTGAGGTTTCTGTTATGTGCAGCCGTATCCAATTCTAACTGATAAATCAACCAAAGGAATCATCTTAGAATCCACTGAACCTATCATACTTCAAGTTCCATTATGAAGCATGACCAAGAAGAAGATAGGATTGCCTCCAAATATACCAGGATTATTCCTCACTGCATAAATCTTTTTAGAATAATTCCCTCTTATTCCTCTCTACTTACCTGAACTCTTCTGTTAAATATCATCTCCTTTCTGGGAGATTCTCTTCTCTTTACCCACCATGATCCTCTTCCAATACTGATGGCATTTACAGCCTGGAGTGAAACATTTATTTAGTGCTTGGAGAATGCAACCCTCTGGTGCTCTATGGCTTTATTTTTGTGCTGTTGTGCATAGACTGTATCCTTTCATTGGATGGAAGACTTCTGGAAGGTAAACACTATGCTCCTATTTCTGTGTTTTCATGTCTCACACAGTGTTTTTTAGGGAAAAATACTAAGTAAGTCTTGACAATGCCAGGAATAATAATATTGTCACAGGATATTTGGGGGGATTTGGTAAGACCCCTGGCCATGGTTCTAGATATCGGCTGGACTCGATGCGTTTACCAGGGCAGTAGTGGCCTGGGAGAGAACCAAGGAAGGAGGAACAGAAGCAAGTGTGTGACTTTGGCAAGTTAGTTAACGTCCGTGAGCCTTGTCTTCTGCGAAATGGATTCTTACTATAAAGATGAGAAATAAGATATTGGTAAGAGCATTCCCTAGTTCCTGTCACATAAAAGACATTAGAATCATTAAAATTCAACCTTAATCTCCTAATATATATGCTGGCCAAATTAAAAAATCTTTTGGTGGTGTTGAGAAAGGACAAAATTGCCTATTTCCTTTGACAAATTGGATGTAAAGGGGGGAGGATAGTGAATTTAAAATGCACTGGACTAGTCAACAGAAGATGTACTTCTAAGTCTAATCCAGTGACTAGCTGTGCGATCTTGGGTAGGTCATTTAATCTATTTGAAACTCAGTTTTCTATTTGTAAAGTGTGGATAATGGCTCTCGATTTGCCTGCTTTGTGGGGTTATTACAAAAATCATGTGAAATAATGTATGAAAATGTATTTCAAACAATACAAAGCATTATATTAACTTCAGGGTGGAAGAGGGACTCTGTTGATTCAAAAATCATCAATAAATGCAAATTTATTCATAGCTTAAAAAAAATCTTGTCCAAATTTCAAACTCACATTGAATGATTTAGCAAAACTCCAGCACTTAAGAAAGTATTCAACGACAGAATGAGCTAGACTTTAATTAAATGGAACTGAGATGAAATTAAAACAGAAAACTCATTTCCCTTGAATGAAATGCAAATGCATTTAAATGCACCAAATAGTAGTACTCTTTCATTTTTTTAAGGAACGCTTGTGAAAAACATTAACTACACTTAGAAGAATTGTCAAGGCTTCATACCTACAGTGTTAGTCTGGAAGAGACTGGGGATGCTAATTTTACCTGATAAAGTCTTGGCATACTATAGAGAGCTCTCATATCATGTTCTGTGTGAAGAGGTGCAGATGCAAGATCAAGGAATAAAAACTTTCCGTCAGTACTGCCTATCACCTTATTTCCAATAATTTTTGGAGATGTGATCATGCATTTTTGTTTATTTGGTAGTTGGTTAAGGTAGGGAAGGATGTGCAGTTGGAAGAAAAAAAAAAACCATGCAAAACTAGATTTGTTTGAAAAGGGCCTCATTTCCACCTCTGGTCAGCAGACTCCCTGGAGAAAAGTCTTTACAGTGATGGGAGTCTATACCAATGCCAGCGCATTCGACGTTTCCCTTCTGAGACAATCATTCCACCTTCTTGATGGAATTCTCCCTCATTTCCCATCTGGAAGGAATTGCTTGGTCTTTTAAGCTACTGGAGCAGATCTAATCTATGCTAACCATCTATAAACTTTTCACTCCCTCGTAGTGAAGTATTTGTATGTATGTGCTATGGCCCACAGTAGATTATGAACTCTTAAAGGACCTGCTAAAGATGTTTTTACAACCTGACTCCAAGGATTTGTGGGCCAGTGTCTTTAATAAAGGAAGCAAACAAGAAGTACATTGGCTGATGGGTTAGTTATGCACCTAAGCCTCTAGCTTTGCTAGAACTCTAACCGGTGGTTATTAGTGTAAGGCTCATTGGCTCCCTTTAGGTCTATGAGTGATCTTTCATAGTATTCATGAATCCTAGGTCTGTCCTCTGTCTGTCTATCCATCTGTCGCTATCATCTATTTGTCTGTCTACTTATGTTAATTGGCCTGGTGAGAAGAATGATCTCTGACTTTCATCAGAATCTCAAAAAGACTTAAGAATCATTGCTTTCCACCCCCTTGCATATTGTAGAGTTTCCTCCAGTGGTTCCTGACTTTGGCTGCACATCTAGACAGCTTTTAAAATGTATAGCTACCACTTCCAGCATTATGATATAATTGATGGAGGGTAAAGCGTAAGCACAGGTGCTTTTTGAAATTCCCTAGAAGATTCCCATGTGTAAACAAGGTTGATTCTCAGTCTTTAGCTGCTGGATATTGGGGCTCTCAGAGGCTGGGCTGCTGCCCTTACCCCTATTACTGTGGAAGTCCTGCTCATTCCTACAAGTAGTAATTCTCTAGGGCTTGTTCCTAATTCAGCCCTTAATCCGGGACCTTTGTGCCTCAGACTTCAAAACACTCCCTGAGATCATTTAAAATTTCTGTCACTATACCCAGTGCTCTCTTATTCTTTTAAGTCTAGCAGGGAACATGACACGTTTTCTTAATATCAGCTGTGTATCTAGGGGAGGGAAACATGAACTGTGGTGCTCAGGGGAACATGTCCCTATATGGTCATGTGTAAGCCCAAAATAGCCTTGGAACAGAGAGCTGTCGTGATCATTGTAACAGTCCCTTTAGACCAGGCAAAAGCAGCTTTTTGTCCATTGGGGTTTGCTTGCCATGGCTTTCCAGGAGACTCAGAGCTTGATTTCCCTCTCCCATTCCACACCCCCCCCCCCCCCCCCGCCATGTTAAGAATCTACAGCATTTGGAACAGAAACAGGTTTCTGAGACATTGTCAGATATCTTCTGGGGATATTTTGTGACTACAGTGTTTATCTCCATTTGCCATTTCCTGTAATTAGGCAGCATATCGCACATCCAATTCTTTGAGAGACAATTATTCATTGTGTGGATAAGACAGACTCTGCTTCTCTGCCTTTCTGAGGCAACCTCTTTGGACATTTCACTCCCTATTAGCAATTCTGCCAAAGTGTGATATGTAGAAGCAGCATAAAAAGAAACTCAAATCTAAGTGTTGTTGTTTTCTCACAGCTTTCCTCATGATCTGAAGGTGGAGAAGTCAGATTTCATAGCTCAGGTTTGTTTTACAATCACTGATGGGTGTTTATTCGCAACATTCCAGTCCAAAATATACAGATATTTTCAAAGGTTAGCTCACTTCCTAAATGTCTTCTTAAACGACTTCTTTTTCTTCCTTTACTGAAAATGTCAGGTGGTTTTAACTTCTACTTTTAGTTCCCCTGAATGACTCTTCCAATCCAAAGGGTCCCAATACCAGTGACAGCCTGCGTGTGACCGTGATGAGCTGACCAACATAAAAGATGCCCAGGGAGAAAAAGCAGGACACTTCAAGGTCCCACATATAAGGAGGAGGAATTATGCAAGTGGAGGCTGATGAGTGAAAATGTGACCAAGATATGTCTGTGACCAGAGAAAGTCGCAGAGCCAGTAGAAGTTCCTGTATTTATGAGGTGAGTCGGTAGCTCTGATCAGGTATCCACAGGATGCCAAGTGTTGGGAAGTCAGTCTCAGTGGGATATATAATCACGAATGAAGCATGACAGGAACAATGACTAGCAGCCTTTATAATCAGTGCAAACCAAAGTCATGGGGAGAGCAGATCCTGCACCATTATGAAATATACAGATCCTAGAGGCAAAATTATTAATATTGAGGAAAATAAAGCTCATTCATGAAGCACGTTGGCCTTTCTGTCACTCTTTCTTCTAGGGACATTAACCTATATTGCTAAGGCTTTAGGGGGACTACCATGGCATAGAAATTTAAGATGTGGGTTTCAGAGTCAGTCAAGGGTTCAAGTCTAAATTCTGCTACCCATTAGCTGTGTGATTTTGATATTTTTAAACTTGTATAAGTCTGGCACAAATAGATGTTAATATTTATTAGCTCCCATTAATAATTATAACATTGCTACTATTTATAGCAACCATCAATATTTATTCAGCATATGGTGTTATCTTAGGCACAGACTTTGCTAATGGACCTAGCTCCTTAATTCTGAGAACAGTCTAACATAGTGAAAAGAGTGAGTTTTCATTAACTCTCATCTGAGCTCTACGAATTGCCCCTTTATGATTTGGGCCGAGTTGGCTTTGCCATTTTATTTTATTTTTTTAAAAGATTTAGTTAATTATTTATTTATTTTATTTAGAGTGAGCACATGAGCAGGGGGGAAGGGCAGAGGAGGAGGGAGAGAGAGAATCCTCAAGCAGACTCCACACTGACTGCAGAGCTCGGTGTGGGGCTCGATCCCAAGACCCTGAGATCATAATCTGAGCCGAAATCAAGAGTTGGGTGCTTAACCAACTGTGTTACCCAGGCGCCCCATATCTTTGCAATTTTAAACCTCAGTTTGCTCATTTTAAAAATGGAAGTAATAACACCTACCTAACAGTTTTATAAGAATTAAATAATGGTATCACATGCTGCATGGTCAGTAAATGTCTGGTGTGTAATGGGCTCTTTCCACCCTCTGCCATCTCCCAGCTACTGAATGACAAGGTTGATGTGGACACAGGCAAGGCACATTCTGACCCCAGTATGAGCATTGAGCAAGTGCAGAGATTAAACTAAGATCTAATGCACATGCTTGGTCAGATAGCAGAATTAGAGTGGAGCAGTGAGTGATGAAACCAGCATTGAAGTTGACACCATGGACATGGAAGGAGCAAGAAACATTCTCTATTACTAGGTAAGATTATTTTAACCAATGTCTCATAGGAAAGCATAGGGGAAGGCTTATTTTTGGAGGCTTCCAGAGACCTTAGGAAGAGCTGAGAACTAATCATCTTGTGAATATACTTGCCATTGACTGGTATGTTTACAAGATACAGCTATTTTATAACACCTAGTGCTGAAAGCCTGTGCGGAGGTCCAATGGATGGAAAAAGACTTATTTTATTGCTGTTGTTCTAAATATAACCATCAGAAACTTAATAGGTTGGCTCTCTTAAGTTGGCCTTTTCATGATCATGTCTATCTTGTTTACTTAGTTAGTTTTGTTGTCTTCATTATAGTTAGTGCTTCAAAATGGCGTTGATTGAGAACTGAAATGAACTCACCAAGAAACTCTGTATTTACTTTTTCCTCAAGATGAATTTTTAAAATCAACATTCTCTTTTCTGATGGGCCAACAGTCTCTAACAAGAACAGTTAAATAAACAAATCATTAGGCTGAGAACAGACGTGCCCCTACAGGTCCAATCTCCCAATTTAACTGATCACTGATGGATCTTAGTCATGACATATGACTTCCAATTTTCCAGAAAGCAAAATGTCTGTACTGTTTTGTCAATTATTGTAAAAAGTGGCAGCTTACAAATATGTTAAATCCAAAGAAAGAAAGAAAAAGTTGTAACATGTCACTGGCGCTCGTTTTCTGAGATCTGTTCTCTTTTCTTTGTCAATAATGACATATTTCTGTTGGATTGCATAAATACAGCATGTTGCCGTAATCAGTATCTGCTCTGTATGAACATGCTTTTAGGAACAGGCAGTGGGGGCTGTAATACTTGTTATTCAAACCTCCAATTTTTCTTCTATTGAATAACAGCTTTTATATGTAGCCTTAGTGTTGATTCCATTCCAGCCTCTTTTCTCAAGATGGGCCCCTGGGGTTCTTATACTGCTTTTCCAGCTAGGAATTATTTTCTGGTAATGTAGGAAGGAGGGGCTTTTTCTCAAGGGCGAAGCATTAAATCCCAACACATGCTTTCCTGGGGCCTTAACTGAATTCTGAGTGCTCTTGCTGAATCAATTTGGGGAAGGGAATCAGATTTCTCTGTATTTCGCAGATGTGCCTGGCACATGGCAGGGAAGATCATATCTTCCAAGGGGGTTGACAATATTATTCTGCAAACCTTAGTTAGGAGGTATGAGAGAAGTGAGATAAGGGGCCTGAGTTTATTTCTTAGACAAACTGTCTATAGGAGACATAGGTTTGGATTGTAGGAGGCAATTGCCCCTCTTGGCTGCTTTTCTAATTAAAAAAAAAAAAAATGGCCTTGCCAAAATGCTTTTCTAATTTCTTTCTTTCCATGGAGGCAATATTCAAGAATGATCAAATAGTGTCCTCCATATACTCATGATGGGAAAGTAAAAATACTAAAGTCTATCCTGTTATGGAGTATATTCTAGAAAAAGACAACCCTGAAGAGCAAAGGCCAAAGCTAACTCTTAGGGTGTTTTGTAAAATGAATCAACAGGTGTGAAAAGTTGATGATGGACTGCATGGGTATGGATTTTAGGCTTATTCTGTAAATAATGAGGATAATGATAATAGCTGACATTCTTCACATGGTTGCTATGTGTCAGTCTCTGGCTAAACAATTCGTACATGTAACTCAGTTACTCCTACCAGCTACACCATGAGGTGGGTGTAGCCCCTTTCTTTATAACCAGGTGAGGAACTTAATGATTCCAGTGACTTGCAGAAGGTCCAACAGCTAAAAAAAGTGGTAGAGGCAAGAATTGAATCCAAATCTGACACCAGATTTTGTACTCTAAGCCCACGATAGCTAATTTTATGAGTAAGCTTGCCTGGGCTAAGGGATGCCCAGATAGCTGGTAGTTAACCGATAGGGTTTGGCCTTGCCTGGGGAAGCTCAGCTGGAATCCATGTGTCTCTCATCTTCCTCTTGGGACCAGTGAGGAAGCAGAACAATACCTGGGATCCAAGGAAGTAAGCCCCATCATATAAGTGGTTTCTAAGCCTTTGCACATGTCCTGTCCATTTTTTCAGTCAAATCACATGGCCAAACTCAAAGTCAGAGGCAAGGAAATATATTGCCCCTTTACAGTGGAAATGATTGCAAAGTCACTGGAAGGAGGTCATGGCTGCAAGGATGGTGAAGAATTGGAGACGTTAATGCAACCCACCATGAATATAAACATGTTTTCAATGACATGGGCAAATTACCCAATTTTCCCTATAATGGGATGTAAAATTGATGCCCCAGAAGATGAGCCATATTTATTTTATCAATCTCATCTACAATATGTGGCTAATAATGATATTATTGAGAGAAGTACATTGCTAAGCCCAGAGCCTGACAGGAGTAACCCTTTGACAAATGTTAACTGTTATCAGTGTTATTACTTCGGGGATTAGATTGAAATATATACCCTTATAATACTTCCCTCTGCTTTTCGAAATTGCACTGTCATTAGCATACGCCCTAGGAATTAGCTGTGGCGTTTGAAACAGATCTGATCAGCTCCGCAGATTACGCCATATTTATGCCTCCTCGCCTATCATCACATACATCAGTTTGAGAAGTTCCTCAAAGCAAGATTATAGGGATTTTTATACCAGATTCATGGAGGAAGTGGCAAATGTTCTATCTTCTCCAGTTCTCTCCCCTAAGCCTGCCTTTGCAGAAATACGCGGGTTACAGTGGCTCCCCGTAACCGACTCACCCTTAGTCAAACAAACAGGTGTATCTCTGTGTCCCTCCTTGATGAAAGGAGGCCACTTCTAAATAAATTCGTCCTTACCCGCATTACATTTATTAGCTGGAAATAAAAATTAATTTGGATATAAATTCATTATAAATAGATCAATATTTTCCTCTGCTCCCTGCTGCAATTTCGTTACACAGAATTGTAACACAATTACTCCATTCAGCACCTAGGCCTTCAGTGGGTATATTCTGTAAATCAATGACTCATAATATAATTCAAACTAATCCCATAATTGAGTCTAATTAAGAACAGCTTCAGACAATTATTACAGAATTATTGAAAGTAGAGATTGAAGAGATTTGTTCATTTATCCCATGTGCCCCTGCTGAGACTAGGGTTCCCTGTAGCTTTTCTTTCTAGTGATCTGTCTGGTCTTGTTTTGAAGTCTTAAAGAATTAATCTGTCTGATGTTTTCTTTGAGACTCCACTTAGAAGTGTAAGAGGTTTCACCAGTTATTTTAGCATTATATTTATTTTCAGTAGTATTTATCTCTCATCATTCTTTTAAGATATGCATGTCATTTTGAGAGTCATAAGACAATCTAGACTATAGTACATTTCCCCCCAAAAAGGGAATGAAACCCTTCAGTAAAATGTATACAGTGACTTAAAAATAAGATAATGGATTGGCTTATTTAATGAAAAGCACAGCCAGATCCAAGTACTCATGCAGAACTTTATTTCTCCTTCTCTTGGCTCTGTTTTTCTCTGATCAGTTTCCATTTCTGGCAGGTTGTCCCTAAGGAGTAGCAAAGGTGAACCTTGATAGCTCCAGGCTTTCATAAGAGACCCATTCTTTGCCAATATCTGTATCGATCCCCCCAAAGTTTGGTGATTGGCTCTGGGTTAGATGCCTACCCTTGACCAATCCTATTCCAACTTAGATGGAATATTCTGATTGACTAGCCTAGGTCATATATCTACCATCATGGAAGAATGGTAGGACCATTGAACAATACACTTTGTAGAACCATAGGGAGAAGAGGAAATGGTTAGTTCCCATAAGTAATGGATTTAGGGCCATAAAAATAAAATACATAGATATTTTCCACTTATCTTAGTCTTACTCTATTGGAGTGAATTGCAACTTCTTCCATCTTATTTCTTTAGGAGTTAAAACTGTAAGTGTGCCCTCCCCTGCTTTTCCAGCTACTTGAAGTGTCTAATAGAAAGGTTTGCTTTTGCTGAATTCTGCATACACATTTGAGAGCCAAGTGAATACCTGAACACATTTGAGAGTACAGGCTACCTGTGGAGGGAACACCCTGACATTTCAAGTACCCAAGTGAGCCTGATCTGAGAAGGATTTGAAGGGAATGTGTTAGGGTGGGGGGAGAGAGTGCGGTGAAGAGAGAGGGAGTTTCATATTCCCTTCCAGTCAGAAATCTTACAGTCAAATGATTTTCTTTTCTTTTCTTTCACACACATACCGGGGAAAGGGCCAGAGGGAGAGAGAGAGAGTCTTGACTCCACGCTCAGCACAGAGCCCCACAAAGCTCTCGGTCTCACGACCCTGAGATCATGACCTGAGCCGAAATCAAGGGTCAGATGCTTAACTGACTGAGCCACCCAGGCGCCCCTAAATGATTTTCTTAATGCAAGAGAATGATTCCTTAGATCCAGCTAAAATGTAGGATACCGACCAATCTTAAAACACACTTCCTTCATGAATTCTCTTTCCTGCAGAGAGCTAAATTCTCATCAACAGTCGTGTCTGACTTCTGTTGGCAGGTCTGACCGTGTGAGTGGGGGAAGTTGTAGGGTAGATGCAGTCATGGCAGCCTAAGGTAAGCTGCTGGGCAAGATGCTGCTGCTGGAAGGAGGGTCTCCAAATGTGTTCTCCCCCCAGATGCAGCTAAAGAAAACTTGCATCTTCATACCACGGCAGCCATCTGCCTGGGTATTCTTGCTTGGCAAGAGAAGGAATTCTGAGGCCATCCCATTATCTTCTCTTCCAGTGCCTCAGCAGAACTATTCAATTTATCACTAACATTAGAAAATTCAATTATCGCCTGCCCAATCTCTTATCTCTTTAGTGAATTTGCACCATAGGGTAGGAAAAGATCTAGAAGAATTTAAACTTTTTTTTAAATTCCAGCGTAGTTAACATACATTTTAGTGTCATATTAGTTTCCAGTGCACAGTATAGTGATTCAGCAATTCTATATAGTACTCAGAGCTCATCAAGATAAGTATACTCTTTTTTTTTTTTTAAAGACTTTATTTATTTTTCAACAGAGAGAGAGAGAGACAGCGAGAGAGGGAACACAAGCAGGGGGAGTGGGAGAGGGAGAAGCAGGCTTCCCGCCGAGCAGGGAGCCCGATGCGGGGCTCGATCCCAGGACCCTGGGATCATGACCTGAGCCGAAGGCAGACGCTTAATGACTGAGCCACCCAGGCACCCCAAGATAAGTATACTCTTAATCCCTTCACCTGTTTCACCCATCTTCCCACCCAACTCCCCTCTAGTAACCCATTTGTTTGTTCTCTATGGTTAAGAGTCTATTTTTGGTTTGCTTGTTTGTTTTGTTTCTTAAATTTCACATATGAGTGAAATCATATGGTATTTTCTTCCTCTGACTGGCTTACTTCACTTACTGTTATACCCTCTAAATCTATCCTTGTTGCTGCAAATGGCAAGATTTCATTCTTTTTTATGGCTGAGTAATAGTCCATTGTGTGTGTATATGTGTGTGTTATGTGTGTATATATAAATATTTATATATATTATATATATGTATAATATATATATTTATATATATATTTGGGTTCTTCCATAATTTGGCTATTGCAAATAATGCTGCAATAAACATAGGGATGTATGTGTCCCTTTGAATTAGTGTTTTTGTATTCTTTAGGTAAATACCCAGTAGTGCAATTGCTGGATGCAAAAATCCTCAACAAAATATTAGCAAACCGAATATATTTAAAATAATCATTCAGCACGATCAAGTGGGATTTATTCCTGGCATGCAAGTGCAGTTCAGTATTTGCAAATCAATCAATGTGATACATCACTACATCAATAAGAGAAATAATAAAAATCGTATCATTTCAGTAGATGCAGAAAAAACACCTGACAAAGTACAACATCCATTCATGATAAAAACTCTCAGCAAAGTAGGTTTAAAGGGAACATACCTCAACATAAGAAAGGCCTTATATGAAAAACCCACAGCGGACATCATACTCAATGGGGAAAAACTGAGAGTTTTCCCCCTAAGGTCAGGAACAAGAGAATGATGTCAACTCTCACCACTTTTATTCAACTTAGTACTGGAAGTCCTAGCCATAGCAATCAGCCAACAAAAGGAAAAGGCATCCAAATTAAAACTTTCACTTTTTGCAGATGACATGATACTGTATATAGAAAACCCTAAAGACTCCACTAAGAAACTACTAGAACTGATGAATGAATTCAATAAGGTTTCAGGATACAAAATCAGTATACAGAAATCCATCGCATTTTTATGCACTAATAATGAAGCTGCAGAAAGAGAAATTAAGAAAACAATCCCATTTACAGTGCACCAAAAATAATAAGATACCTAGGAATGAACTTAACCAAAAAGGTGAAAGACTGTTCTGAAAACTATTAGCAGTGATGAAGGAAATTGAAGAGGACACAAAGAAATGAAAAGACATTCCATGCTCATGGATTAGAAGAATGAATAGTGTTAAAATGTCTATACTACCCAAAGCAATTTACAGATTTAATGCAATCCCTATCAAAACACCAACAGCATAAAGATGCAGAGAAGGGCTAGCAGCTAGGAAGAACTACCTTGCAATACCAAAATGGGTGCAGCTTAAGTATAAAGCCCGAATCTGAAATAGTGATTAAAGTCACATAAGACTTTTGAAAGACTTTATTTGAAAATCAGAGATTGACATCAGAGAATAAGAATTCTCCCAGAAAAACTAGTTATCTGGCTCCTGGGCTAGAATTTACTCATGTCATTATTCAAAGTTTAAGGATGATTAGTATTATTTAAAATAATACAGGTTAGGTCTATGAAAATTGATGCAATTGTGTCACTCTTTGCTATATTACAAAATCACCTTCAAACTCCAATCCATAACTACTTATCTTATCTGAAGAGATTAAACATCTTATTATCAGATGATTTTGACTATTGGAATTCACTGTATGTAATTTAGACTTGGCTGCCTCACAATTTATGCAATATAATACCTTTAAAAGTATCTTTAAAATCCTGGACAATGATTTTATTACCTTCTCAGCCCCCACTCCCACCTTTCCCCTCCTATACATACATCCCTACTATACTCTGAAATCTTTTATATACATGCTGCATTCACAGGTTCTTGGGATTCGCTGACCCATCCAAGAACTCTAGAAGAATATTTAGAGCACATGGAGCAGGTTTCTCTTCTAGTTAGTCACCAAACATAATTAGCACCTTAGGCTAGGGATAAATTTTATTTCTTGCTTAATGAATCAACAAGTAATGAAATCATTCTAATATAATATATGTTCTTTCTCTTCCTTTCCATCTCTATTTCTAAAAAGCTTACAAAGCTGGTGCTCTAGCTATATGGATTTAGGCTATTTGCTTTCCAAATAAATTACACAATGCCAGGATTTCTAAGCTTGATGATACCTTAAACTTCACTTGATCCATTTAGCTAATAGCAAAGACCCCATAAATAAGGTAGATGAGAGAATCCTGTTCTTGGCATCTGGAGACGTCTCTGCTTATTGTGCTGGATGTATTCATCATCAGGGTCAATGACAGAAGATGCTCCTTACCCTGCCTCTCTAATGTGCTCTTATGTGATAAGGATAGGGGGAGGGGTAGAAGACAACTAGAAGAAGGCATGCTGGATTAGTTAAGAAACATAGACCCTCCTCTCAGGATGATGCTTACACCTGATAAAACAAGAACATAAGGGCAAGTCTGGCCTCTCTTATTGCTTTACTGTTTAGCACTTGATGTGTCTGGGGGTCATGATAGTAATTACTCTCCACTCCTTGAATGGGGGTAGCTCTTATAAAACCGCCGCCAAATACCATCAGTCTCCCTTAAACCCAGATTATCATATTACTGTTTGCAAGGAGTCTTATCTTTCCTGGGCTAATCCTTATATTCTTCTAATCTTTTTTAAACTTAATTTTTTATTTTTGTCAGAGCTATATATATGCACATAGTTTAGAAATCAGAATTTCCACAAGCATTATAATTTAAAACAAAATTAAACTAAACAGCTGTCATCTGCCCAAACCTTTGCCCCTTTCCTGTTTCCTGGAGGCAGCCACTTTTTGTTTGGTTATTTTAGTATTTACTTCCATATCTTGGAGTAACAAGATTATTTGGCCACTTTTTGATTTGGGGAGGCTTTGGTGTTAATGATTACAGTTTTATGGAAGCTGAGAACTTTACTCTTTCTCACCACCATCTCCTCTTTATTTGTGCCCCATTTTTTCTGAAATTACTGTAATTATGATTAAACCAGCATTTAGTACTTACTTTAGTATGACAATGTAAACACCATGCACAGCTGAGCCTTGTAGTATATTAAAATTACTTTTACTTTCTTGCATTTGTTTTGTTTTCCTAGAGTTAAAAATTGTATTCTGTTTGCTTAGTTTTGTATGCACTTAGCCAAACTCCTTATGAGTCATCCAGAATCTTCTCTCAGTATGTGCAGACACCTCAGACATCTTGTCAATTTCGTCTCCTTGGAAACATCTTTCTCATAGTCTTCTGCCCTATTCGTGTATGAAATATGATCTTTGCATTCCACAGCTGTCACCTTGGGTTGTGCTTCACCACTGACCTGGGGACCCCTTTGCCTTTCTCTTGAGTTTGACCTGATCCTTAGATCACACCTTTTTGTTTTTCTTGGCCTCGTCTCTTGTTTTCATGGGGGCACATTCTCTAGCAGCTTCCTCATAAAGGAAGGGGTGGGGAATAGACTTGCTGAGATCTGGCATGTAAGCTGTAGAGTCTATCCTTCTACAATTACGGAAGCATGGATCTATTCTGGTCCTCAGCGTTGCTGTTGAGAAGCCCGAAGCCATTCTGAATCATTGTCCTCTTTGAAGGACATGTCCTTAATGTATGATGGTCTTTCATATCTTTTCTTTATCCTTAGTGTTCTTAAATTTCGCAATAATGCATCTACATGTGCAGCTTTTCTTCACCTGTTGTGCTGAATGCTCAGTGGGATCCTTTAATCTGAAAACTCATAAACTTCAAACATTTTGGGATCATTTCTTTGCTTATCTCCTCCATTTTGTTTGTCCTCTCTTTCTGTAATTTCTATGATTTGGAAGTGGGACCTCCTGAATTAATTCTTTAACTTTCTTTTTTAAAAATCTCTTATTTTCGGGCGCCTGGGTGGCTCAGTTGGTTAAGCGACTGCCTTCGGCTCAGGTCATGATCCTGGAGTCCCGGGATCGAGTCCCGCATCGGGCTCCCTGCTCAGTGGGGAGCCTGCTTCTGCCTCTGACCCTCCCCCCTCTCATGTGCTCTCTCTCTCTCTCGTTCTCTCTGTCTCAAATAAAAAAAAAAAAATCTTTAAAAATCTCTTATTTTCCATCTTTTTTTTTTCTTTCTTTGCTCTACTTTTTATGAGATTATCTTATTTTTTTCATCTATATTGAGGCATAACTGACAAATAAAATTGTAAGATATTGAAAGTGCACAATGTAATAACTTGATGTATGTACACAAGTAACTCATGACCTCACATATTTACCTTTTTTTTGGTGAGAACATTTAAGTTCTATTCTTTTAGAAAATGTCAATTATACAATGGAGTATTCTCAAATGCAGTCACCATGCACTACATAATTTTTTTCTATTATTCCTTACACTGAAATATTCTTTGGTTTGTTTGCTTGTTTTTTTGTTGTTTGACTTTCTGCTACAGTTGTTTCTATGTATATGAGCTCTTTGTTCTTCATTAGAATTCTTTTTATTAATCTTGCTCTTGTTCTCTTTTTCCTTTTTTCTCTTTTGAAGTTTTCACTGTCATTCTCAGTATTAGTTTCTTCAAGATAGTCTTTCTAATTTTTTTAAAAAAATTATTTACTGAGATGTTTGACTGTCTTTAGCCATCTGTTCATACTTAAAAATGACATTGTTTAAAAAGCTAATTGGGTTTATTGCGGTAATATTAATTTCCTGGTTTTGATAACGCACTATAGTGATTTAAGAATATTAGCATTTAGGGAAGCTGAATGATGGGTACACAGGACTTCTCTATACTGTATTTTGCAACTGTTACGAGTTTATAATGATTTTAGAATAAAAAGTAAAAACAAAGGCTAATTGGAAATTCCAGGTGTTCAGAGAGGAGGCTTGCTGCCTTTGGTGTCACTGGATCATGCTCTGGCTAGACATTTTCACTAGGAACCTTCATAGTACTATCTTTAGGGCTTAACACTGGGCTTTGCAGATGCACCGATCTCCTGCCTTGTGACTAAAGCCCTGGCTATTGGGGAAAGCATGTTATACATCTGATGTAGGTATTCACTTCATCTCTCCACTTTTGGTATGGTCCCCTACTCTAACCTATGCCTAAAGGTGTCCCAATTGAAGGACTCTTTGTTACATGCTTTCTAAAGGATGAACTTCCTGCCTTCTCTTAAAGTGGGAAAGGGGTGGGTAGTTGCCTAGTTATCTGGGATGGGTTAGAGGGGTGGGACCTGCAGATCTAGTTGTTTCAATCTTGTTTACCCAAACCATCAATTCTCAGAGAGGCTTTTGCCTCCAATTACTAACGCTTTCATGAATTTTGTCTGTTTCCTGGCTTTCTTCACTGCTGAGTCAATTACCATTCATCCTTCTGCTTTTGTTATTTTGTTGTTACTGGTTTTTGTTCTGTTGTTTTTCTTCCCTTTTTTGTGGGTTTTTGCAATTTTTAAGAAATCTCTTTTATTTTGGTGAGGTTTTCCGGAGGAAGCAGAGTAAATGCTATCTGCCAAGCTAATCTTTAAGTAAAAGTCTGCCCAAGCCGGTTTCATGAGATATACAACAATAAGAAATGGATAGCAATGGTTATACACTCAAAGAACTATCCTCTGTGTGAATCCAGACCAGAATTTCAGACAAAGGCAGTTAACCTTCTGCAGAGGAGGGGTTTCCTTCATTAAAACAACAAACAAAAATCCTGATTCTGCCTTTTATAATGAACAATAGCCTCTCTCAAAGAGCTCAATTTTGTCAAATACCAGTCCATGACAAATATAGACTAAGAGAATTCAGCTCAGAGATGTTAATATCTGGTATGTATAATTACTGTGGAACAAGGGGAGATATTTCTGCATTCATATACTCGTTCAATAAATATTTATTGAGCCCCTGCTATGCGCTAAGCAACATGTAACCAATGATGAGGCCTAAAAGAAATGTGAAGGGGAAAATGGCAGAACTAATAATATTACCAACTACAATCTCCTTTAAAGCACAGACACAAAGGATTTTATAGACCACGCATATTATCTAGTCTTATATCCCTCATCAAATGTGTGAAGAATTGTTAGAGATAACAATAGTCATGATCACCTCTTCTATCTGTTAAAATAAAATGTAATTATATTCAAGTGTCCAAATAGTGCCAATTTATGACTTAAATAGCCACACTAGAGCAATAAAAAGAGTCCATTAAAAAAAAATATATATATAGTATGCATGTGTGTGGGGGGGGGGTACCAAATAACTATATAAATTATGTACCAAATAATTGTCATGCCCTTTTTCCTTTTCTCATTGTTGCAAAGCAACCTGGAATCCAAAGTGCTGATTCAATTCAATGTTCCTGAAAAAAAGGAATCTAAGGTCCCCGGTATTAGACAAACTTTCTAAAGTATTTGCAAAATCCTTTTATTTGCTGGGTGAACTTTGAGAGTTTACATGAAATGGAATTCACAAAGTGCAATAAGGCACTTCAGTGTTTGTTTGGTACTATGCAGGGTATTCCTCAATCACTTTCATAAATGTCATTTGCCTATAGCTTAGAAAACTTCACTCGACCAACAGAAACTTCTTTCTATATTTTAGATAAAATTTAAGTCTTCCTTGTTTACATAATTGGAATAACCTAACAGTTAAGAACACAGATTCTGGAGCTAGATTATCTGAGTTTAAATCTTGGCTCTACCATTTACTGACTCTGTGACAAAGAAGCCACCTATGTTCTCCATGCCTCAGTTTCCCCATCTGTAAAATAGGGACAGTGATAGCATGATTAACATAAGATAATCTGTGTTAAGCACTTTGAATAGTACCTGGCCCTTAGCATTATCATTATTGCCTCAGAGAAAAAAAAACTTACTAGAATTTCTCTTTCAGAAAGATTATTCAGCTCCTTTACTCTGTGGCATGTGTTTGCCTTCCCTTTGGTTGTTAAAATTTATTTCCCAATAAAAATATGGAACCTCTTACAAACTCTTTCTTTTTCTTATCTTATTTCCTTAATACCTTTACCAATTCCTTACACTTTTACAGAGCTTTGATGGTTTGCAAGCCAGTTTCCTACTTTTTTCATTCATCAGGTCAATGCCATGATTATTTTTATCATCTCATTTTCAAGATAAACAGATTTGGATGGTAGGTGACTTGCCCAAGGTCCACACTTAAATCCAGGTCCTATAATCACAAATCCTGTGCTCTTCCCATTACATCAGTTGGCAGGAAATTATCAACGTCAATTTTTACACATTTCCTTGTAATAAAGTAACTTTGGCTCCTTTGATTTTGAAGGAGATGCTCATAGCAATGACTTCATGTATAAGGAGGTAGCTAAAAAGAATAATTCACCCAAGGCAATTTACACTGTGGAAATTAAAGGCTACAGCTCTTGGCAGTGGCCAAAAGCCTTGCTTAAGAGGAGAACAAGTGAGTCTCTAGCTGCCAATCCCAACATCATTCAAAGCAAGATGTCAAGATGTAAGTAGTTTTAAAATGTATGCCCATGCTTATTTTATAAACTTAAAGTGCAAATTTCAGAGAGGGATAAGATATTTGTTAAGAGTTTGAAAACACTTGAAGGATCTGAAAGACCAGATTAGGATTGAAAGAAAAAAAAAAAAACACTCTTTATTGGTTTTGTTGGCTCATAAGCATAAAGGTATGGCAACACCTGATTCTATCATCTTTACCTGTTTTGTAATTTCCCATCCTTATCCCTGGTAAGGAGAGCACCTTGTAGCAGCAAAGGACGTCAAACTGAGCCATTGAGACATGATCAGTATTAGTGGAAGACAGGGGTTTTGTCCCCCTGAGCTAGATCCAGTATCAGCCTGCCACACCAGAGGAAGATTCTCACCAGCCTGGACTGAAAGAGAAGGGAGCAAGAGAAATTTGTAGCACAGTATCCATGGAAGAAGTGTGGCCGAAGGGGGAAGGGGTGCAAGAACGGAACCCAGACACAACACCGCAGGGCAGACCTACTAATGATGTACTAAATGCTGGCTAACTGAACATAACAAAAAAAAAAAAGAAAGAAAGAAATGTTTAAAAGTCTATTTCCAAGATGTGTTCAAAAAAAAAAATTGATCGATGGCAACTGGAAAGCAATGTTTTCTGTCCATCTCAGTACTTCCGGTGCGTTCATGAGTGGCTACTACGAAGATTGTTTTTTTCTTCCGTGGAGAGGGTGGTGCCGCTCCACCGTGGCTCCAGGCACTATGGGACCAAACAGGACAACAGAGGCATGATCATTCCTGAGCATGAGATGAGACCTGTAAATATATATATAATGAACCTCTCAAGAAGTTGAAAAACCGTGCAATCAATTCATTAAATTTTCCCCTTCCTTTTTCTAAGCATAAATGAGCCAGTTGGTCAAATCCCTAAATATCAATGAAAACCCTGCTTGAAGATAGGACATCAGGACATCAACAAGATAATGCCGCTAAGAACTTTCTGAGCCCCTGGATTCTTTGTGCATGAAAACCTTCCACTGTATCTAGAGCATTAAAACATTGGAACTACAGTTGAATAAATTGTTTCATTCTTCCATACCTAACACCTCTGCACAATGAGATCCTCACTCCTGTATCTTCTGCTTTAAATACTTTATTTTAAATATAAACGGTACATAAAAAACGAAAAGATCTTAAAAGCTGACAGACATATTTTGTCTTTGTCCCTTTCTCATTGTCTCAGCTTATAAATCATGTGTGAGACAAAGCAGTTTCTTGACTATTAAAATATGAACACCATACAAAAGTCTAAAGTTCAGGAGGGGACTTTGTCTAGTCATGCACTTGGCCGGAAAGACTTGAGGCTGAATGGCCCTGGGCCCTGTCAGCTCAGCCCCTTCTTGATGGAGGACCTCCCGCTCCTGAACATGGAGGCTTTGACTCTGCTGACAGGAGAGCAGCCTCAGAGCTAGAGGGCACAACCCCTTACCTCTGGCCGTTCATGTGGTCAGTGATAGTTTGGGGAAAACAACTCCTTATTTGGAGCTATTTAATCTTCCTGGTCTTCTCCCTTCCCTGGGACCTCAGGTGACCCCCTCCCGAGGCTTCGGGGCGCTCCAGAGTTGCCCACTGAGTGAGCCGCCCCAGGAAGCCCACCCATGGCCCAAGGCAGCCAGCTTTCTGCCTTTAGCCTGGACAAGCACTTGGGCAGGATGATCTCCTGTTGGCCTTGTTTAAGAATGAACTCTGCCCTAAACTAATGATGTAATGTATGGGGATTAACATAAGAATAAAAAAAAATTAAAACTCAAAAAAAAAAAAAAAAGAATGAACTCTGCCCTTCTCAAGGTAACACAGTTCCCAAGCCTGAAGTGGCACAAACCAGCCCTGTTTCTGAAAGCTCAATTTCTGGGAGCGAAATAAAATACAGTGTGTGATTCATTCTGAAAACCCAGGACCAGGAATAGAGAAAAGAGCAGGAAGGGAAATCTCCGCTCTTTGTTTCAGTCATCCGGTCCTCTTCTGTCCCCATCTTTGACCAGAGCTGGTTTGATAGCGATGCAATTGGGATATTCACCTTTTGTTTCTATTCTCCATCTTTCAGCAGAGAAGATGACAAAGCCAAGTTTTGTCCAAAGACAGGTGGAAAAGATTGTGGGGAGTGAAAGAAAAAGGGAAATTGAGGTCTCCTTCCCTCACTCCTATGTAACTGAGCATGCAGTGCACGTTTGGGTATTTTCATGCCCAGACCCGAGATGGGGGTGTGAGACACAGTTTAAGGGCACACGGGACTTGCTCTTAGTAATGCTTTTCTTCTTGGCATGGACATTCTAACCAAACAGCAAATGTATTTGGCTAATTAGATGCCTTGGCCCGTTTCCAGGAAGTGGAAGGTAAATCGGTACCTTGTGTGACTGTGGGAGGGCAGGATCCAGCTGGATGGAGCCGAGTGATGGAGAAGCCCCACCTGTGTTGGTGGGCTGGCACATTCCAGAGGGGCTCATTCTGTGAGCTGGGATGACATCCAGTGTCAATGATGGGGGGTTTCAAACAGGCTCGCTCTAATATGCAGACCCAATGAGCCAGAGAGAAAGGCCCCCATCAGGCAGCTGCATCCCACCGCTGTTACGAATCAGCTGCACTTGCTACCTCCCAGCATCTGCTATGTGGGATTTGGATCCAAGTAACAACTCCATGCTGGGCAGTTGCAGAGTTTAAATAATCATTGCCCCTGACTTAGAAAGGCCATGTCATTCCACGGTGTTGGATGTCAGTGTTGTAGACTCTCGTGGGAATCCATGCAGAATGGATGTTGGGCCCAATTTCTTTGTCTTTAGTGAATCTGATTTTCTCTCCCTCTTTCAAGAAGCAGCACAGTTAGGTCAGTGAGAAGCCAAAGGGAGTTGCTGCTGCACTAAATCAGGTATAAATGGAATTGATTGGCTTCACCAACACCCCAGAGATGCCTGGAACCTGGATCAGGCTGTTCACGTCCCCGAGGCGCAACTGGGACCAGGGGGTGGGTCTTTGTGGCAAGTGGCTGACTCAGAAGAGCAGTACCACATGCAGATAAAAATCATACTCTCCCTTCGAATGGGGTAGCCATAGAGAAGGAGAGAAGAAATGAAGTCAGAAAAGGGTAGAAACAAACTGCTCTTGTTGGCAACCCCCTTGGTCTCCAGGGCCAAGTGACACGTGGGCCAGAGGAAGGGGAGGCTGCGGGAGGGCTGGTCAGCGCTCGGGCTCGCTGACTGAGGCTGGCATCACCCCTGCTTCTTTCCATACCCAAGCCCCGTCATTCCTCATTCACTACCTTTGTCACCTACAGCAAATTACTTTTTCTCAGGAACAAAGTGGAAGTTTTAGTGACACCTGACATTAGAGAGCACTTGTGAGAATCAAAGGAAATGATGGTTTGGGGGTTTTCTTGTTTGTTTTTTTGGGGGGTATTTTATTTTAATTTTTCCAAATAGTGAACACAGTGTCATATTAGTTTCAGGTGTACAATATAATGATTACTCAGTGCTCATCGTGATAAACGTACTCTTAATCCCCATTACCTATTCCCCTCATCCTTCCACCTACCTCCCCTCTGGTAACCATCTGTTCTCTATAGTTAAGGGTCTGTTTTTTGGTTTATCTCTTTTTTTTCCTTTGTTCATTTGTGTTGTTTTTTAAATTTCACATATGAGTGAAATCATCTGTTTTTCTCTGATTGGCTTATTTCACTTAGCATTATACCCTCTAGATCCATCCATGTCGTTGCAAATGGCAAGATTTCATTCTTTTTTATGGCTGAGTAATAGTCCTGTGTGTGTGTGTGTGTGTGTGTGTGTGTGTGTGTGTGTGTATACATCTTCTTTATCCATTCACCTATTGAAGGACACTTGGGCTCCTTCCATAATTTGGCTCTTGTAAATAATGCTGCAATAAACATAGGGCTGCATGTATCTTTTCAAATTAGTGTTCTTGTATTCTTTGGGTAATTACCCAGTAGTAAATTCCTAGATCATATGGTAATTCTATTTTTAATTTTTTTTGAGGCACCTCCATACTGGTTTACACAGTGGCTGCACCCATTTGCATTCCCACCAACAGCACACACAGGTTAGAGGAAATCATGTTTTTTAAGGTGTTTGTCACCGCACTTAGCACACAGTAGGCACTCAGTAGGTGGCCGGTGGTGGTGGTGTCACAGCCACTGCCAAGGGCAGGAGAAGCATCTCTCCTCTCAGGGCCATTGTAACTTCCCTCCTAAGGACGGAGGAAGGTCCCAGAGGCGGACCGTCAACTTTTCTGTCAGTGCGAGTAGTAATGGTAGAACAAAACAAAGACAACAGCAACTTGAACTAGAAAAGGTAGGAGGGGAAGATTTACTTCCAGGATCATGAAGTGTCTCTGGAAAATGCAGCTGGGCCTCAGGAATAACTGGAACCAGAAGGTAGGGACCGGACCGCTTTGTGTTCTTGAGCAGGGTTCTCTTTCCCTGGTTCCTGAGGCAGCACAGAGCCAAACCTGCAGGAAGTTAAGGGAGTGCCTACTACAGCCCAGGCCCTGTCCCTAAACTTTTCTTCTTAGTTTGTTTCATTTTCCCTTTGCTGGGCTCATGGCTGTGCTGCCACATAACTGTGGAATCCAAGTAGCAGAAGATAATCTCGGATTTTCATTTTATAGCCTAGTTACCCGGAGAGACCAACTTACCTTTGTCAGATCCAGTTACAAACAATAAAGGAAAGACAGTAGCTGTCCAGTTTGGGCAAAGCCAAACTATAACTACATCTGTGATGGGCACAGCTTGGGTCAGGTGCCCAGGGCTGGATCAACCACCATGGCCGCAGGGGCAGAATCATGTCAGATTAACACAGGAGCTCCCATGGTAACCATGTAAATGGGCATGGAGCAGACAGTTCCTAGAAGTAGAGTTCTTGGCAGGCAGAGCTTAGGAGAACTCAGCCCAGAGCCCTTCTCGTGCTAGAAGGGTGATATGATGAAAGCTGATTCTTAGTTCCATGTCCCTGGGTTCCTTGGGACTGTCATGTTCTAACCTGCTTTCTCCAGAGACGCAAAATGAACTATGTCATCAGGGTGAACTTAAAGTTCCTATGATCTTGGAGAGGAGGTGAAGGGTTGAAGGAACTTTGAAAAAAGCAAAAGACATTGCACCATTTTTTTTTTTTTTTAAGTGAGTCTTTTGGAGTCATCTGGCCCAATGCAAACAACTTAGGATTTACCTGAGCTCTATTGATTGATAAAATGCAAACATTAAGATATGGATTTGGGTCTTGGCTATGCCGCCTAGTAACTGTATGACCCAGGGCAGATTACTAAACCTTGGTTTCTTCATGTATACAATGAGGATAACACAACGATACCATCTATGTAGTGTTGGGAGAATAGAGGAAATATGTATAGCATGCTTAGTAGAGTATAGATGACGTAACTCCCAGGAAACAGGAGCTTTCATTGTTTATACCTCTTAAACAATTTCTCATTTAACTGACTTACAATATACAACCTTAAATTATAGCTACTAATGTCTTTCTCCTCCTTCAGAGATTACAAACTCCATCAGGGCTGGGATCACTTCTTATTTGTCTTTATATACCAGGCCTCCAATAGCGGAAGCTCACTGAATATTGACTGAGTAAATGTTGCCTGGGCTAGATGGCCCTCTGTACACTTTCTGCTGTCTCTTGGGGGCTCTGCAAACAGGCAGAGGATGATGGTCACACAACTGGGCTACACATTGTGAGCTCACATCTTTCCCAATTCCAGATGGATTGGTTCCATTTTTTCTTTCACTTTGTTCATTCACTTAACAAGTATTTATTGAATGTTTACTAATAGCACAGAAATGAGCCAATTTCTGCTTCTCTGGGGATGAACAACAAGTGCCTGCCTCCATGGAGTTGACACGAAATATCCTATGCTCACGCAGGGTTTGATGCCCCTGGGTGCAAACCCATCAGCCCTGGATTATAACTTCTGTTTCATTCTCTGTCTGCCTCGCTTGTTGGTGACCTGCTTGAGGACAGAAGTCATGTATTTTACTTGACTGTGATTTTTACAGTGATTTTTACATAACAGGGTTCAATAAAGGGTGAACCAATGGATGAATGATTTCCTAGAATTACCCTAGAGAGCCCTGATAACCTTTGCATATATTCATCTATCTTGAATCTACATGTCCTTTGAGTGTGATGGGAAAAGCAGTGAATTTTACAGGTTGGGCCTTTTGAGCCTTCCAAGTCTTGCATGAATGACTTGAGTGATAGATATGCCCATGGTCTCTGAAGCAAACAAAACAAAGCAAAGCGAAACTTAACAGTGAGAATGCAATTTGATTTCAAGAAAATGCCTCTTTCTCTAATCTTTCAGTGTTCTCTGTTTTTGGAGAAGAGCTACACCTTCTCTCTCCAACCTTAGCTCTTTGCCCTTGAGCTCAAACATATATTATTAATCATTTGAAACAATTGTTTCCATGGAGATAGCCTAGCAACTTCTAGGCTTGGATTTAGCATTGAGTAAGCCCTACCATTGATAGATATTACATTTTTAACTTCTTGATCCATGAAAGTTGAATATATTTAGTATCTAGTTCATTAACAAGTTATTTTTCCTCTGATTTCAGTAAAAACAAAACACAACACCTTCTTTTTCTAAAGCCAGGAGTGATTGCATAAGACTGCCCATGAAGTAATATTTTCATCGTTTGTGATTTGTTTGTTTAGTGAACATTTATGTAGCCAGGCACCATTCTAACTGTTTTAGAAATATTTAATTCACTTAATTGTCATAACAACCTTACAGGGCATGTACTATTATCTGCATTCTATAGATGAGGAAACCGGGGGCATTAAGAGGTTGCATAAAAAGGAGAGCTGGTAAGTGGGTACATTTATGATACATTTCTATTCCCTGGACAGTTGCTGGATCCTCTCACCTTGAAAACCTGCTGCAGGTCCAGTTCTCGCCCATTCCCTGCCTACCACCACTCTTTCTATTCCTCTACCTGCCCCAAGGACATAGGCTGTTGTCTACGACACTTTTTTTTTTTTTAAGAAAAGTTTGGAAATTATTACATGGCTGTAATTTATCTTAAAATCCTTTGGCATCTATAGACAAGTATATTATCGTGCATGTCATAGGCAGTGCAAGCTTCAACTCTAGGAACAATCTGTTCATTGAATTGAAAATGCACATTGCAGGGGCAGTCAGCTAGGAGGGTATCAGAAAGGCCCCGCTCAGGGCTGACGAGGACAGCTGCACTGTTCTCATTTTGCAGGTTTCCCTAGGCACCAAAAGCTTGGCTAATTGACATGGCTTTATTGTTAGTGAAAGTAATGCCTTGTCAGTTAACTTGATAAATATTAGAAATGGACCTTCATTAATGGAATTACAGGTATTCAATATATGTTAAGTTAGCTTAGGTACTTTAGAAATATTTCCTGTCTTTGCTTGAAGAGAATATAAAACTCTAGCAAGCCTGGTAGCTAATGCTCTTTGTCCCACATCTACTTCCAAGCCAGTTCCCAGAAGGATTTCTGGTTGTCTGGCGCCAACTGTAAAGTGAGAGAATCCTGCCTCTGGAATCTTGTCCTAAATATTCCTGGTGACCCTTCCCGTGAAATGGCGAACAGGGCACCTGCCAAGACAGAGAGCTGGGACTTCATTGAGCTTCAAGGACATGTGTAATCAACCACATTGGGCTTGGTTACTAATGCACATTGTTCAAAAATTGTCCACCTATATGCAGAATGTGCTCTGAGACTTGTCCTCATTAGGAAGTTTTAACCTCGTAATAAGATTGTGGGGAGGGAGCTAACCCTCACCTACTTCAAATTTCTTTTGAGCCTACTGTTGTCTATCAAAAAGAAGCTAAGAGCTGCGCATGGTAAAATGATCTAAAGTCAGTTAACAACAGTCATAACAGAAGGTAAGAAAGATTTCATCCCACCCGCTTTCTGACCTCTGCCTTCCAGACTGGCCTGAAACCCTTTCCTTAACATATTTTTTCTACCGGGGAGGAAGGGTGTAATGATGGTAGTCAACCTTGTCCCTTCCTTTATAATAGAGAAATACCTCTAGGTTTCAAAGATTAAATTTGTTTTCTTCTTTTGTTCTGCTATTAGATGATTAACCCACAATGAGGCAGCCAAGGCAAATGCTTGAAGCTGGCCAATTGTGTCTTCAGAGCTATAAGTACCTGTAAGTGCTCTCATGACAAGATGCTCATGGGTGTTTATCCCTCCCTGTCCCAGACAGTTCTCAGTTCCCACTGAGGTGCTCTTGACTGGTAAGAGAACAAAAGCAGGAAAACACAGCATGGTTTTCCAGATACCCACACCCAACAAATGTTTATTGAGCAACCCCTACCTCTTACTAGATACTTACTAGCAGGTGGCTATAGGAAGATTCAAACTCAAAACCTGCCGGAGGGTGACTAGGTGCCTTTTCTTCACAGCCAGTCTTTCCCTCTCTGCTTTTGACTTTGCTACAGATCCGTGGCAGCAGAGGCAATTAGCCCGCCAAAGCCAGCACCCAAGTCAGGGCTAAAGGAAATTCCTAAAGAAGTGTGCCTTATATAAATTCTGGGAACAGAGCACAGTTGGTTCTGTGCATGAAAACCTGCCTTCTAAATTATCTTTCTTCTAAGTCACTGATGGGGAAAATGCAGCAAAGAAAAAACAGAAGGCATTTTTTTTATTCTAATTTTGCTCCCTAAAATCCCATATGATAGCCCACCTGCAGGGCGCTGCCCCGACAGGCAGAGAGCACAATCTGCTATGCTGATGAAGCCATTCTCCCTCCGTCAGGCAGCCATGGCCCAGCTGGAGGGTTCTGGCTCCCTATGTGATTGCAGTTAAGTGCTGAATGCAGAGTCTTCTGGGAATTGGCACCTCCGTGAACCTGGCCCATGTTTTGATTACAGAAACCAAAAATAGGTAAGCAACTGTGGAGCTCCAGGTAGGAGGCACTGCAGACAGAAGGCATCTGCTTTTGCCCTGAGTAGGAGACAGTCTTGAGAGATGCAATTCTAACAGGAGCCCCATCACAGCCTGTGATTTTGTGTTTGTGGGAGATAGGGTAGTGAGAGGAGATTTAGGGAGGAGTACCACATGCCCATACCTTGCAAAGGGTTGAAGATTAACAACTGAAGAAAAGGTAGTGAATTCTTCCTAAATAAATAAAATATTTCTTGCTATTCAAATGTAAGATATCATTGTAGCAAGAATATGGAGGCACTCATTGAAATGAATGCATTCTACACAGAGTTCTGTAGTTACAAATGATCTCTCAGTAGCTCAGTTCCTAGCTTCTGTGCCTGCTTTCATCAGGCAGGCCAGGTCTTATACCTTGAGTGTTCTTTCACTTGATTCTTTCATTTCTCAGTTCGTATAAGGTCTCTTTGGTTTATGGGAGCCATTCCTGGTCCTCCCTTTTCCATCACTTCCTGGGACTGGAAATTAAAAATGGTCTGCATGATGCCCTAAGTGTCTGGCTGTCCTGTGACCCTCTTCATTCCTCTTTTCCTCTCTTCTTTTTCTTTTTTTTTTTTAAAGACTTTATTTATTTTTCAACAGAGAGAGAGAGAGACAGCGAGAGAGGGAACACAAGCAGGGGGAGTGGGAGGGGGAGAAGCAGGCTTCCCGCTGAGCAGGGAGCCCGATGTGGGACTCGATCCCAGGACCCTGGGATCATGACCTGAGCCGAAGGCAGACGCTTAACGACTGAGCCACCCAGGTGCCCTTCCTCTCTTCTTTTTCTTTCCTGTTTTCCTTCTGGTCCCTAAAATAATGGTACAGTGAGGAGACAGCAGAGAACTTGAAGTAGAGAGCTTTGAATTCCAGCTAAGTCTTTCCTAGTTGGGTGGTTTAAACACATTATCTAATTTCTCTGAAATTAGATTTTCATCTAAAAAAAGGATAATAATATATATCTTGCTGATTGCTAGGAAGCCTACAACATATGAAAAGACTTTGGGGCAATGCTTAGTCCAGAGTCGGTTTGATGCTACTTCCTTCACCCTGTTCCTGCCCCCCCCTCCGTCTGTTTGCATCCTTCTTTTTTTCGTTGAGGTAAAATAGACATACAACATTATATTAGTTTCAGGTGTGTAACACAATGATTTGATATTTGTATATATTGCAAAAAGATCACCAAAATAAATCTAGTTAACATCTGTCACCATACATAGTGATAAATTTTTTTTTTTGAGATGAGAACTTTTAAGATCTATTCTCTTAGCAACTTTCAACATGCAAAACAGAATTAATAGCGAGAGTGGCCATGCTGTACATTACGTTCCCAGGACTTATTTATTTTATAACTGGAAGTTTGTACCTTTTGACCCCCTTCACCCATTTTGCCCATCTCCCCCCACCCCAACCTTCTGCCCCTCTAGCAACCACCAGTCTGTTCTCTGTATCTATTAGCTTGGTTTCTTTCTTTTCCTTTTCCTTTTTTTTTTTTTTTTTTAAGATCCACATGTAAGTAAGATCACATGGTATTTGTTTTCTCTGTCTGACTTATTTCATTTAGCATAGATGCCCTCAAGTTCCATTCATGTTGTCACAAATGGCAAGATTTCATTCTTTTTATGGCTGAATAATATTCCATTGTGCGTTTACATCTTCTTTATCCATTCATCCACTGATGAACACTTCAGTTCTTTCCATGTATCTTGGCTATTGTAAATAATGCTGCAGTGAACATTAGTTAGTGTTTTCATTTCCTTTGGATAAATACCCAGAAGTGGAATTGCTGGATCATATGGTAGCTCTATTTTTAATTTTTTGAAGAACTTCCATACTGTTTTCCATAGTGACTGCACCAATTTACATGACCACCAACAGTGCACGAGGGTTCCCTTTTCTCCACATCCTCGCCAACGCTTGTTATTTCTTGACTTTGATAATAACCATTCTAACAAGTGTGCGGTAGTATCTTGTGGAGGTTTTGATTTGCATTTCCTGATGATTAGTGATGTTGAGCACCATTTCATGTATCTGTTGGCTATCTCTATGTCTTTTTTTTTATTTTAGAAAAAATGTCCTCATATTCTCTGTCCATTTTTTTATTTGGATTTTTTTTTTTTTTTGCTTATTTGCGTGCTTTTGTTCCATGAAATAGGTGTGTACCATTTTAAGGAGCTCTGAGTTCCTCTAAATCTGATCCCTTGACCCCAGATAAAGAACATCTCCTCCAAACTCCTTTTTACAGGTGAGAGGAATCTATGTATAGTTGGCTTCATTCAACTATGAGAACAAAAGTACACCTCCAAAAGCCATGCTGATTCTTTGATACTAGCTAGCTTCATGGTCCTTGGCAAGTTATCTCTGTGCCCAAGTTTCAGCAACAGGCTCTTGTAATGATTAAGTGAGTCAATACATGTAAAGTGCTCAAAATATTTCTTGGCTCATAGTGAGCATTCAATAAATGTACGTTGTTAGTGATATTCATAGTAGTAGTGATAATTGTATTCACTGAGTGCCAAAGAACTTCCAATAAAGTGAGTGTCCTATCTCTAACTTTCAGTGCTGCTTTAATAAAAATAAAGACTACTTTTCAAGATCCATAGTCTCTATCTACTTCCTATCATCTCATCTCAAGGAGTAAAGTGCTGAGCGATAGCAGGCAAGAGAAACCAGTGTGGAAAGTTCATAAGGCTGAAAGTCAGGACAACCAGTTTTCAATGAGTACTTGTCACTAACTAGCTGCGTGACTCTGAGCAGTTAACTTGGCCTTTCTGGGTGTCTGAATGACTTTCTCATTGCCTTATCAACTATCTCTTGAAGGTAACTTCTAGTTTCGACACCTCAGGAATCTTTGTTCTGCATCAATGACCACAGAGTGAGGGGAGGCATTTATAGAGCTCAGAGAGCCTTTCTCTTTCCTAGTGCTTCACATCTGGCTGACTTCCTCGAGCCTGACACTGGAAAAAGAAACTCAGAACATTTTAATTTATGGCCCAAACAAAAAGTACTCTTAATTAAAATTTAGAAGCCAGTTCCACAGACAATGTCTGGAAGTGAGCCCAGAAGAAAAGAAAGATTATGACATAACCAAATAAACCTGTAAAAGTTTAAAAAGTGGTTGAAGAGAAATCGATGTGTATCTATGCAAATCAAGATAAGGTCTTTTGGGGATAAAAGAGGGTCCAATGAACTGACTTGGCCATTCAGCCTTGGCTCAGCTAAGTGGTCAAAAAATTATGCATAATGAATGAGTCTTTCACTTTTCACTTTGCAGAGTTTTCTCTGGACAGGAACATATGTCAAAACGTAGAGGAGTGCTTGTTTGTTTGTTTGTTTTTGAGAGACTCCTATCAAGGGAGCTATGAGGAAACTTTTAGGACAATAGATATGTTTGTTATCTTGATAGTGATTTTATAGGTGAACATGTCAAAACATCAAACCGTACCCTCTGAATCGTGCAGTTTGTAGTATGTCAGCTATACCTCAATAAAACTGTTAAAAACATTCTACTATGAACACTATAATCACCTAATTCTTCTTGATCCTATTCGTATGTTCCATGTGGGGTCCGTGTGAGAGGGTTAGCTCCGGAACACACCTGGAACATCATCAGGTTTCTGGCCAAACTCCATCTCAACAGCACCCCAACTTCATCTCCGATAATGGCAAGAACAGTGGCTTTCATCTTGGCACAAGTTGATCCTTCTTTCCTGCTCTATCCTTGCCTCCTCCTGGCCCAGTGCAGCATCTTGGTGATCGGATAGGCCTCCACTGGCCTAGAGAACCATATTAAAAGCAAAAGGATCAACAGTGGAATCAGCCAGAACATAATGGACAGAGCTTGAGACTAGTAGAAATAATAGAAAGGAAGGCATCAAAGGAAGGGGTAGATGTCCAAGGAAGCCATGGTAGGTTATCTAAACCTACACCGACTCTGTTGGGTGTAGCTGACTATGAGAAGCCCTATCATGCAGAAGGTTGGGAACTCCACTGACAAAGCTCTGCAGAGAGCAGCAGAAAGATAGGGGAACAGGATCATTTTATTTTACCTTTATGAAAAACTGGATGCAACCCAGGGTTGGTAGAGATCCTTGTTTAACAATTGCTTGAGAAGACTTGTAAATAGGTATTAAGCATACGCTTTTTATTATAATGTGAAAGGAACTAATGAAATAATGCACATGAATGTGGTTTGTAAAGTATAAAACATGAATGGCACGAAGCACTAAGCATCCTTAGTACAGCTCAGAAGAACTAAATGATTATGGATGAAATGCATCCTTATGATGCGGGAGGCAGAGACACAGAATATAGAAATCAAAAGAGGTCTGAATGTCTTTATATATATATATTTTCTGAGATATTTAAGTGGAATCACATGAACGAAAGAGCTTCCAAGGAGTAAGATCTATTCACAGTCTTTGTAAACTGTGAAGCATTATACAAATGTTTATTTTGAATTTATATGTGTGTGCATATCTATTTATTTGTATACTTATATGTGCATGTTGTTGTTTTTGTTGTTATATGCCTTACCATTTGGACTTCTATATAAGGCAGAAGACTGGTTCCATGGTTCACCTTGAGGCTTAAACATCAGCCTATAGCAACTCTGAGTACCAAAGATAGTTATATATTGGTCAAGTCTGAAGCCACTCTTTTGCAAAAGAGACTGTGTGATTTGCATATTGAAGAATTTGGAAGAATTTGAAGAATGCCTGTATGAGAGCAGCTCCAACTCATTTTATGCTTCAGAGCATGAAAGATAAATTTAGATTATACTTTTGGCTGGCTGTGTTCCCTTTGGGGAACTCTACTCTCCTACATCTAGTGAATGTGATGGTCTAGCCCTTGTTGACGAGCACACCATCTCCTTGACCACAGTGGTTAGTTCAAGTATGGGCACACGATCCAGAAAGGGCCAATGAGGATCATGACTGAGAGTTTTTGATATAATTAATGATAACAAGGTGATCTCTCTTCACTGGGGCTGCTTAAGTCATCGGTCTGAAGCTGCTGGTGCCTACCACAAAAAGAAGAATTTATTTCAGAATGTATCCAATATGCAGAAAGGAACACCAGCCTAGAGATGAATAGGCAGTATTTTCATGTCAATATTTGAGCCTCTGGATCCAATCATTCTTTTTATTTTCTCCAGTTTTATTGAAAAAATAATTGCCTACATCACTGCATAAGTTTAAGATGTACAGCATGATGGTTTGATTTACATGCGTTGTGAAATGATTATCACAGTAAGTTCAGCTAATGTCTATCTTCTCATATAGATACAATAAAAAGAAAAGAAAGAAAAAATTCTACTTTTGATGAGAACTTTTAGGATTTACTCAACAACTTGCCTGTCTATCATACAGCAGTGTTAGCTACAGTCATTGTGTTATGCGTCACATCTCTGGAACTTATTTATCTTATCACTGGAAGCTTGTGCCTTTTGACCACCTTCCTCCAACTCCCCCTCCCCCTGCCCTCCGCCTCTGGTGACCACAAGTCTGATCTTTGTTTCTGTGCGTTTTAGTGGTATTGTGATAACGTCATGTCATGACAGATGTATGGATCCAATCACTCTTGAAAGCAGATGCATCACTGCATTTTGCAGATGTGTAAGTCAATAATTTCTGTATTTGTTAAATGAGTTTGAGTTGGTTTACTTCTCCTTGCAACCAACAAATGCTTGCTAATATTATGAGAGGGATTTAAAATGCAGGCCCCTCCTAAGCTGTGGACTCCACCTCATCAAGTTCTCTTTCTACCCAACTAGCAAGGAAAAACTAGCTTTCTGTATAGTACTGTTTACGTTTGGGAATCTTAAAGGTCTTGGCCAAAAATTTAGGTCTGGAAGAGCTTAAAACAGCCTCTCAAAGAGATAAACCTTGTAGAAATTCTGGAGCAATGCATATTCCAATGCCTTCTTCTGGACAGAAGTGAAATACAAGCCACTGAATATAGTTTAGGTGCTTTTCAGTTCTTTGTATTCAGTCTAGAAAATGAAGTTATTCATTTATGTTGGCCATGTCTATCATATCATATTAAAGGGAGAACGTTGCTTCTATTTCCCTCTATATTGTAAACACTCTAAAAATGTATACATCAACCTGGTCATACTTGTATTCACAATAAAGAAGACTCCTTGGACCAGGCTGGGGATCAGGAACCCTAATCTGTGTGTGTATTGACATCTGTGTAATGCGGAGCAGAGGGAAACAGGGAAAAGTAGATACTTCTTACGTTTCTTTATTGCGCCAAACAAGCCTTTAAAGTAGTCACATAAGGCATCATATCCTATTACAGTAAAATTTTCATTCCTCTGGAATAAATATCTAAACAAATATCTAAAATATAGAGTCCAGTAAATCGCTCATTTCAAGAAGTCTCCAAATAAGAAGAAACTCCTTTAAATCTGTTTGATAAGCCGGCTCTGTGTTAGCCAACAGGGAGCCCATAGCCCTGTCATACTCGATCAAGAAGAAACAGTCAAGCTAATTTATGTTACAGAAATCTCATTGGTATAGATTTTACTGGAATCAATTCTTCAGAGAAGAAATTAAAGTAGTTTTTATGAAATCAATATGAATTCTCAGGCCTGGAGCTTCCCTGAATTTAGAAAATGTAAATTAATCTTTGAATACAAATTGAATTCCTTGATAGTAGGCTGTGGAATACTAACCTTTAGTGTTTATGCATACCTACAAAACACACACACAGACACACACATGCACATACATTTTTAAGAATAATTGACATCTGAAGTCTACTTACATTTACTTATTCATATTTACCTCTGGGTCTTCAACAATTTTCTCCCATTGTCCTCTGTCAGTAAGCAGTAAAAACATAAATACCTGCCTGCAGCCCATTCTTTATATTCCCCTTTTTCTGTTTATCTCAATCAACTATTTTTTGCTGCCAATATTAAATATTCAAATACAAAGCAGTTTTCTCTATTGTAATATGAATTATCCAATTCCACTGTCTAAATGTCCAAATTAATTTGACAGTTATCCTAGTTAATTCAGCTTTAGAAATAACGAAATACACCATCTCCTGAGTGACCAGTAATTGCCATAAGTCTATTTCTAAACATGTGATATATGCTGAATATAGATCCGCCTTGAATTTCTTCCGTCAGAAATGCATTTTAAAAGCTTAAGGGGAAAAATGATGAGTTAGGAGCTAAGATATTCAAAGAAAAAGGAGGATTGAGTTTGGGTCAGGAGCTGATTACAAGGGGAGGTGGTAGATGGCATGAGTCTCAGAGATGCTAGATTTTGGAAGGAAGGAGAATAGGTCTGGGAGTGAAGGAGCAGGACGACACCCACCCCACCGCTAGACCCAGTGATATGCGGGCTATGGAAATTAGAACCAAACTTGAGATAGAACAAGAAGGTGGAGGGAACATTCAGAAAAGGTTCTCAAGATGAGGAAGTTTGGCTGACAACTGGCCTTTGGTTTTAGAAAGCACAGCCCATCTGTTTTAGGAGCTGGGAAGGATGGGATGAGGTTGTAAGGAGGATGTGAGGAGCTTGATGGAATGAGGGTGAGTGTGGAGTGACCCCCGAGTCCCAGGCATCTCCTGATGACAGATAGAAACTGAGTAGTAGGGGGTAATTCTTTCTTAAGGTAATGCTTAACTCTTGTGATATGTTAGCAAAAGGATTTTATGAATTAAAGATTTCTGTTCTTTTATAAGCTTCTGAGTACACTTTTGATTTTCATTTGGAAAATGTATATTGAAGAAGTATGATTTTCTAAGAACAGAGACAGGACAGATAGCTAGCTGCAATGCACAATGCTTGGTTCGATCCTGAAGTTGTTATTATTTATTTGTATGGAGGTACGGTTGACACACATTACATTAGTTTCAGACCCACAACATAGTGATTGTTGTAGGTCTCTATATTGTAGGTCCCTATATGGTATGTCTCTGTATACTGTGCTATATTCACCACAAGTATAGCTACCATCTGTCACTAGAAACATTGTTACAATACCATCAACTACATTCCCTGTGCTGTACCTTTCACCCCCACGACTTATTCATTCCATTACTGGAAGCCTGTATCTCCCTCTTCCCTTCACCCATTTTGCCCACACCTCACCTTCTCCCATCTGGCCACCACCAGTTTGTTCTCTGTAATTATGGGTCTCTTTCTGCTTGTTTGTTTGCTTATTTGTTTTGTTTCTTAGATTCCACATATAAGTGAAACCATATGGTATTTGTCTTTCTCTGACTGACTTATTTCACTTAGCCTAATATCCTCTAGGTCCATCCATGTTGTCAGAAATGGCAAGATTTCATTCTTTTTATGGCTAAGTAATATTCCATTGTATGGAAAATATAATATATATATGCCACATCTTCTTTATCCATTCATCTATCAAGGGACACTTAGGTTGTTGCTTCCATATCTTGGCTATTGTAAATAATGCTGCAGTGAACACACCAGTGCATATATCTTTTCAGGTTAGTGTTTTCATTTTTGGGGTAAATACCAGAATTGCTGGATCATATGGTATTTCTTTTTTAATTTTTTGAGGAATCTCCATAGTGTTCTCCACAATGGCTACACCAATTGATATTCCCACCAACAGTGCACGAGAACCCCTGTTTCTCCATATCCTCCCCAAAACTTGTTATTTTTTTTTTTTAATACCAGCCATTCTGACAAGTGTAAGGTGATGCTGCATTGTGGTTTTCGTTTGCATTTCCCTGATGATAAGTGATTCATGTATCTGTTGGCTATCTGTGTGTCTTCTTTGGAAAAATGTCTATTCAGGTCCTCTGCCCATTTTTTTTGTTTTTGTTTTTGTTTTTTTTGAGGGAGAGATTGCATATAGGCAGGTGGAGTGGGGAGGGAGAGAAAGAATCTTAAGCAGGCTCCACACGGTGTGGAGCCTGATGTGGGGCTCAGTCTCACAACCTGAGATCAGGACCTGAGCCAAAATCAAGAATTGGACCCTTAACCAACAGAGCCACCCAGATACCCACCATCTGTCCATTTTTAAATTGGATTGTTTGTTTTTCTGGTGTTGAGTTATACAAGTTCTTTATATATTTTGGATATTAACACCTTATTGGATATATCATTTGCAAATATCTTCTCCCATTCAGTAGGTTGCTTTTTTATTTTATTTGTGGTTTCCTTCTCTGTGCAAAAGCTTTTTATTTTGGTGTACTTCCAATATTTTATTTTTGCTCATGTTTCCCTTGCCTCAGGAGACATATCTAGAAAAATGTTGGTATGGCCAACATTTGTCCAAGAGATTACTGCTTACGTTTTTTTTTTCTAGGAATTTAATGGTTTCAGGTCTCACATTTAGGTCTTCAATCCATTTTGAGTTTATTTTTGTGTATGGTGTTAGAAAGTGGTCCAGTTTCATTCTTTTGCATGTAACTTTCCAGGTTTGTCAACACCATTTGCTGAAGAGACTGTCATTTCCTTGTTGTATATTCTTGCCTCCTTTGTCATAGATTAACTGACCATATAGGTGTGGGTTTATTTCTGGGCTTTCTATTCTTTTCCATGATGTGTGTGCCTATTTTTGTGCCAGTACCATACTGTTTTGATTATTGTAGCTGTGTGGTATGTCTTGAAGTCTGGACCTGTGATACATCCAGCTTTGTTTCTCTTTCTCAAGATTACTTTGGCTATTCAGGTCTTTTGTGGTTCCATACACATTTTAGTATTACATGTTCTAGTTCTGTAGAAAATGCTGTTGGTATTTCGATAGGAATTGCACTGAATCTGTAGTTTGCTTTGGGTAGTATAGACATTTTAACAATATTAATTCTTCCACTCCATGAGCATGATATACCTTTCCCTTTATTTTTGTCATCTTCAATTTCTCTCATCAATGTCTTATGGTTTCTAGAGTACAAGTTTTTCACCTCCTTGACTAAGTTTATTCCTAGATATTTTATTCTTTTTGGTGCAATTGTACATGGAATTGTTTTCTTAATTTCTCTTTCTGCTACTTTGTTATTAGTATATAGAAATACAACTGATTTCTGTATATTAATTTTGGATCTTGCAACTTTACTGAATTCATTTGTTACTTCCAATAATTTTTTGATGGGGGTTTTATAGTTGTTTTTTTTTTTTAAAGATTTTGTTTTATTTATTTGACAGAGAGAGACACAGCAAGAGCAGGAACACAAGCAGGGGGAGCGGGAGAGGGAGAAGCAGGCTCTCCGCAGAGCAGCGAGCCCGATGTGGGACTCGATCCCAGGACCCTGGGATCATGACCTGAGCTGAAGGCAGACGCTTAATGACTGAGCCACCCAGGCGCCCGGTTTTATAGTTTTCTATGTATAGTATATGTCATCTGCAAACAGTGACAGTTTTACTTCTTCCTTACCAATCTGGATGCCTTTTTATCTTTCCCGTGTCTGATTGCTGTGGCTACAACTTCCAGTACTATGTTGAATAAAAGTGGTGAGAGTGAGCATTTTTGTCTTGTTCCTTATCTTGGAGGAAAATCTCCTAGTTTTTCACCATTGAGTATGATGTTAGCTGTAGGGCTGTCATATGTGGCCTTATATGTTCCCTCTAAACTCACTTTATTGAGAGGTTTTTTTTTTTTTAATCATGAATGAATGTTGAATTTTGTCAAATGCTTTTTCTGCATTATTGCGATTACCTTCTGATGATTTTTTCCTTCATTTTGCTAACGTGATGTATCATATTGATTGATTTGCAGATATTGAAACATCTTTGCATCCCTGGAATAAAACCCACTTGATTGTGGAGAATGGTCCTCTTAATGTATTGTTGAATGTAGTTTGCTAATATTTTGTTGAGGATTGTTAAATCTCTGTTCATCAGGGATTTTGGTTTGTAGGTGTTTTGTTTTGTTTTGGTAGTTTCTTTGCCTGGTTTTGTTATCAGGGTCATGCTAGCCTCATAGAATGTATTTGGAAGCTTTTCTTCCTCTTCTGTTTTTTGGAGTAGTTTGAGGAGAGTAAGTATCAACTCTCCTTTAAATGTTTGGTAAAATTCACCTGTGAAGCCATCGGGTCCTTTGTTGGGAATTTTTTGATTACTGATTCAGTTTTGCTTCCAGGAATCAGTCTGTTCAGGATCCTGAATTTTTCAAATAAGATAAAGAAAAAAGAGAGAAAAGGAAGACACAGCTATAGGGAAAATTTAGGGGAAACTAAAGATTTTTCCGTATGAACTGTCTTTCAGATGATACCATTATTTATGTGAGATTTCCTGGGTGTGATAACAGCACTGCGATTATTTGGAAAATGTCCCTGCTCTTGGGTGAAATGGGCTGAAGTATTTAGTCATGACGTCTGAAATATTCAAGTGGTCTAGCGAAAATAAAAATGGAAGGACAGGGAGATGAAGAAACAAAAGTGGCAAAATATTAACAATAGAGGAATCCAGCTGAAGTGCTACATGGGCATCCATTGTACTATCTTTAAATTGTCTGTAGATTTGACATTTTTCAAAATAAAGAAGTTAGGAAACAAAGCCTCAACCCTTCATACTGTTAAGTCTTATATTTCAACTTAACTACAAAACACTATGTGCTGGGGCGCCTGGGTGGCTCAGTTGGTTGGGCGACTGCCTTCGGCTCAGGTCATGATCCTGGAGTCCCTGGATCGAGTTCCGCATTGGGCTCCCTGCTCAGCAGGGAGTCTGCTTCTCCCTCTGACCCTCCCCCCTCTCCTGCTCTCTCTCTCTCTTTCTCTCTCTCAAATAAATAAATAAAATCTTAAAAAAAAAAAAAAACACTATGTGCTAGCACCCTTCACAAATCTCTTAAGTAGGTTTTGTGATTTCTCCTTAATTGGCCAGGTTGTTTTAATAAACCCACAAGATTGTTTCTGCTAAATTACAGAGAAGAGTCACATAAAAGAAAAATGGCATTTGTGATCCAAAGGGGGAGGGAGGAATCATCTGTTAGAATGTTAGTTTATTTCATGTCTTTGTTACGCTCAGCAAGTTGTCACTTAGTTATTTTTAATACCAGTTAGAGAGGTTTAAATTTATTTTAGAAGGACAAGTGAAACATACCCCAGCAGGGTTTGTCCTTACCAATTTATATCTCTAGTCAAGCTGCATTTTGTCTGTTTAAATGTGTTTGGAATTATTTTATATATTTTTTAAATTTTTTATTTATTTTTGAGAGAGAGAGAATGAGAGGGGTGAGGGTCAGAGGGAGAAGTAGACTCCCTACCAAGCAGGGAGGCCTATGCGGGACTCGATCCCGGGACTCCAGGACCATGACCTGAGACAAAGGCAGTCGCTCAACCAGCTGAGCCACCCAGGCGCCCCTGGAATTATTTTAGCCTGAGGATAAAAGTCCCTTTAAAAATTAGATGGTAAGTTGAAAGACTGATGAAGCTGTTGTTTTTAAATATACACACTCATTTGGAACTTCTTGATTTTATGATGGGAATGAGTAAGGGAAGAAAGGGTGAAGTTGGAGTGATTTTCAAATGGCTTGTAGAAAACTCTCTCTCATTTCAATAGAAGGTGCCTTGAATGTGTGTTGTGTCCAAACCTTTTCTTTTTCCCCATTTCAATTTTGCCACAGAGGGGAGAGCAGAAGCAGGGACTGGAATGTGTAATTTTTAAAGAAAAATTAGTCTGTTCATCAGGTAGAACTAAAAGTTTGACCTTTGCAAGTTTCTTAGGAAGACTTTGAATACCAACGTGCTCCTGAGTCTAGAAGGAGAGCCAGAGGTAGGGCTGTAAGGAAGCTCACAAAGCCTGCACTCTGACTACTTGCTCCTTGCAGCGTGGCCCATAACATCAACACCACTTAGGGGCTTCTGAGAAACACAGGGTGTCAGGCCTCATTTCAGAATTCTCGTACCAGAATCTGCATTTTAACAAGATGCCCAAATGATTCATATGCCTGTTAAAGTTTGGAAAGCACTTTTCTGAAAGAACAGGCTCTCTGCATTCCCTACTATGCCATAGAATCACCTAGGGAACCGAAATGATTGTTGCCCGGTGTGCTGGGCTGAACTGTGTCCCCTCTCCCCACCAAAAAAAGAGATATGCTGAGATCCTAACCTGCAGTACCTGTGAATGTGACCTACTCTGAAATAAGATTTTTGCAAATATCATCCAGTTACGATGGGGTCATATTAGACATCCAACTGTGTCTTACGAGAGCGAGAAGAGAGACACAGGGATCCAGAGATGCAGAAGAGACACCGGGAAGAAGGCCATGTGACAACAGAGGCAAGGATGGAGTGATGCAGCTACGAGTTAAGGAATGCCCAGGAGTGCTGACAACCGCCAGAAGCTAGGAAAAAGCAAGGATCATGCCCTTGAGAGCAAGCACGGCCCTGACAACACTTTGATTTCAGACAATAAATTTCTGTTAAGTCACCGAGTTTGTGGTAATTTATTATGGTAACCCTAGGAGATTAGTGTACCTGTGTCCCGCATCCAGAAATTATGATTTAATTATTTGGGGTACATCCATGGCATTGGGATTTTAAAAAGCTCTGTGATTCTAATGTGCATGTATGCATATCTAGTATGCATTGCATAATATATAAAACTTATATATGATAATGTCCATTATTTGCTTTGCTTTGAAGACTAATGACGTATTTTAATACAAAACCTAATAATTCAGTGAAATCCGACTGACTCATTTTATTACACCCGCAAGAGGATTTTTTATTGTGCCAGAAGGCCAGGCCCCACCATCCTTCTACCATCAGGAGAGTGTTTTAGAGTAAAGAAATAGTCTGTTCTATTTTGATTACAAAGGCAAACCCCAAAAGTGACAGCAAATGTCTTAGCCCGCAGCTCTGATCTTTTCCACATTTGTGGAATTTAAACTTAATCTGAGAATTTAGCTATAAACATTCTCAAGTACAATGTTTACTGTTTACAGGAATTTTATAGGAACATTGAAGCGAAACCATTAAATGTGTTATAAACAACACATTATTATTAGAAGAGAAGGCATTTAAAAACAGCTAACCTGATTCACATCATACAGTGGCAAGTTACTGGTTTGCCTATGTGTTGAGAAATGTGTGAAAAATAAGGCTGCACCTCCCTTCTACCAAATCTGAATATTTGGCCGAGAATTTGACAATTCACATGTCATATTTAGGTGGTCTGTCCTAATAACAGACATATGTAGCTTCTATTCCCTGACCTGAATCAACTGTAAAACTGTAAAAAATACCTGGAAAGATTGTTATGTACTACATAGTAGGATTATGAGTAGATTTTTAAAAATTCATACTTCATTTTGTTTACCCATGTTTTATAGTTTTTCTACCATAAACAACTACAGCATATTTAATTTTTAAAAATTGCTGTTTTTAATCATTAATAAAAGGGCTAAGATGACTTTCAGTAGAAAAGGCTAACACACATCTTCAGCCTGGGAAGGCATACCATCCCAGGTCCTGCTTATAGCTAGTAGACTTTACTCTTATGGAAGTCATGTCTTAACCAGAGCTCCCAAGTGAATAAGCATGGGAGACGGAGATTCAGTGATGATGCTGATCTCGAGTTCAACACAAAGATTAAACATGAGGTGAGCAGGGCTAACAAAAGGAGCACATGAAAAGATAAATAAATATCCATCATGAGTTTCTAAGTCATGCCACAAAACCTGGATACAGTGAGCTTAGAGTTAGCCATGTTAAAGACTCAGGGAAAATGCACCAAATGGTGATTTGTCCCTAAACATCAAAGGTTCTAGACACTTCCCTATGAGTTATAGCTGTGTCTTCTAAACTTTCCTAGAAAAAAGCCAAAGAAAATTAATGGTAAGTCAATAAATTAATGCATCTAAATTCTGTCATTATGGCTCAGTAGAGAGAGAAGCATGGAAGAGAAAACCACTCGTGTTGTATATCAATAGCTGAGAAAGGGAAGGAAGTTAAGCTTTAATGGAGCCCTAAATCATGCAAGGCAATGTAATAGAAACTTTGTAAATGAAAGCCCGTTCAGTTATTACAACTGCCATTTGAAGTAGATAATGAAAGCCAGGCTCAGAGAATCTCGACTCACCCCTGGTCACAAAGTTAGGCACCAGAGCTACATGATAACACTAAAACTTACTGACTTCTAATCCAGGAAGGACTCGACTTTTAAACTCACAACCCAATGATGAGGATGAAAGATGAAGGATGAGGATTTCCATAGGGCTCACTTTAATGGTACAAGCTTGATGGAAACCACTGAACTGAAACAATGGTGAGGAAAAGAAAAACAGGTTAAAAAAATGGGAGCATCAGAAAGACAAAGACTGAGATAATGAATAAGCAGTTAAAAAAATTAAAAAAGAATTAAAGGCAAAAGGAAGGGACTGTAGTCTTTAATATGGCTGAGTCTTTAACTCGGCTAACTCTAAACTCACTGTATCCAGGTTTTGTGGCATGTCTTAGAAAGTCATGGTGAATATTTACCTTCTCATGTGTTCCTTTTGTTAAGCCCATGACTAAGTTAGTTTTGGAAGGCAGGAAGCTGGGTAAACGGCAATATAGCAAAGTCAATACACTAGAGCAAAGAGGAAGAACAGAAGAGGGCTTACCATTAGTGTGCGATGTGTGCGTTTACTGATAAATGGTTGTGATTTTCTTTGAAGTCCCACATTTCCACATAAACACTACCTAATATTAATAGTGACCATGGTAGGCAGGGCAGAGAAATTCACAGCCTAAACTGCCTGAGGAAGAATGGGCAGTTGAGCTCCATTCCACAGAACCCTGGAGGTTAATAGGACTTGGTATCAGCAGGTATCAGAGAAAGCAACAATGGGATGTGATGATAAAAACAATCATCAAACTAGGAATAAAAGGGAACTTCCTAAACCTGATGAATGGCATCTATGAAAAATGCACAGCTATCATTATACGTAATGGTGGAAAATCTGAAAGTTCAAGAATAAGGCAAGGATGTCCACCCTTACCACCTCTATTTGACATTGTACTAGAGGCCCTAGTCAGGGTAATTAGTCAAGAAAAAGAAATAAGCAGTATCCAGATTGCCAAGGGAAAGGCTAAACTATCTCTGTTTGAGGTGACATGATCTTGTTACGTAGAAAATCCTAAAGAACCCACTAAAAAACTATCAGAGCTAATGAGCAAATTCAACAAGGTAGCAGGATACAAGATTACCATGCACAACTCAGTTGTGTTTCTACACATGAGCAATAAATAGTCCAAAGATGAAATAAAGCAGTTCCATTTAAAATAGCCATCAAAAAGGAGAAAATATTTAGAAAAGTATCATGAAAGAAGAATACTACTTGTACACTGAAAATTATAAAACACGAGTGAAAGTAATTAAAGAAGATGTAAATAAATGGAAAACTATCCCTCTAGTGAATACTTGATCACAGATCATCATTGTGAGGCTGTAGATAGTTATTTTTGAGATTAAACAGCCTCAGAGCAAAATAAACTCCTGGCATCGAAGACTGCACAATAATAATGACCATCGCTTCATCCCTATAAAGGAAACCCGGCCAAGGAACAAACCCCACAAGCGTGTATGTTGTCTTCCAAAAACTAAGGGTTAAGAAACATTTGAGGAACATCTCCAACATGAGAGACATATGCTAAGATGGCATAATGGCGATAACAGAGAAGAACTAAAATAATGCAAAACAGAACAAAGCTCTCCAACCTATAAAATGAGGGCAAAATACTATTTTAAAAAAGAAAAAATCAGAATAGAAGCTTTTAGGGATAAATAAATGCGCCACTGTAAAGAAAATCAACAAAAGAATTAGAAAACCAATATTGAAGAAATCACCCAACAGCAAGAATAAAAAGGAAGTACGTGAAAACAGATGTGAGAGTCACAGGCAATCAAATCCAAGACATCCAATACCTAGAAAGAGAAAAGTAAGAAATCAGAAAATTCAAAAGAGGGGTTTTGTCACAGGTCAGCCTCCCGATGAGACAGAACAAGACTGGAGTCTGTGAGCAGGACATTTCCTAGGGAGTACTGCTGGAAAGAACACCTGTGAGGGGTAAAGGAAGGTGGGGTGGGCAGAGAGAAAGGCTTACCTGAGCAGTGGATGCAGTTGCTATTGAGATCTCAGGGGATTCTGCAACTGATGTGGCCTTTCAGAAGCGTCTCGCCTGAAGCCAGAGGCCAGGTCTTTATAACCCCACATGGACCAGTCATCGGATACAGGCTGCCCCAAGATGGGGTGTAACTCTGGGAAAGCCAGTGAGGGCAAGTCCTGGTGTGGACTCAGAGCCTTCAGCATCAGCGACCCCGGCAAATGAATGTGTCAGTCCTGACCAGGGTTTCCAGGTTACAGGCTAGCATCCCTTTTATGTCTAAAGACTAAACTCAAGGACATCTCCCACAAAGTAGGACAAAAAGTCAAAGATGGAGTATGAGAGAAAAAAACATTACTAGAAGATCAATCCGGGAGACCAAATCCATGAGTCCCAGATAGAGAACTGGGAAAATGGAGAGGAGGGAAGTATTAAGAAGTAGTGGAGATAATTTTCCAGAACTGAGAGATCTGAAGATCTCCAGAATGATTTCACCTTTTGTACACACAAGGTACACACAAAATGGATACCTGTATCTGTAGATGTGGATACACTTGTAAGAAACAAACACAGAAAGTCAAACAGAATGAGGTGACAGAAGGAATATGTTCCAAATGAAAAAAACAAGATAAAACCCCAGAAAAAAAAAAAAAACTATAAAAAGGAGAGATAGTTTACCTGATAAAGAGTTGTATATATTTAATATATACACTTGTAAATTGGCATTATCTTTTATTCTTTTGGAAAGTGATATGGCAAGTAATTTCAAGAGCCATTAAAAAATCATGTTTTTGACTCAAACACTAGCTTCTATGGATTTATCTTGAGTAAAGAATTAAAAAGAATAAAAGTTATGTTTAAGAATATGTTTACTGCTGAGGCACCTGGGGGGCTCGGTCGGTTAAGCGTCTGGCTTTGGCTCAGGTCATGATCTAGGGGGTCCTGGGATGGAGCCCCGTGTCAGTCAGGCTCCCTGCTCAGCGGGGAATCGGTTTGTCCCTCTGACCCTCCCCCTGCTCCTGCTTTCTCTCTCACTCTCTCTCTCTCCCCTTCTCTCTCTCAAATAAATAAATAAAATCTTTTTTTTTAAAGAATTTGTTTACTGCCATTTTAGTTACTGTATTGACAAGTTTTAAAAAATCTAAAAATATCCAACAACTACTTAATCTATAATCATTAAAAATGAAAATGACTTTGGACACTCTACGAATGAGGAACACATTTGGTACGACGTTTATTGAACAGTCCCATTGTGACCGTTATGTGAAATGTGTAGGTGGAAGTGAAAACTAATAGGGAATATACATGAATGAAAGTAATCGAATCGAATCTTGAGAGTAGGAGTAACAGTTTTTCTTCTATGAAAATAAGTCTCTTCAATTATACTATAGAAACAATTACAGGAAATACTTTTTTGACTTGTCTCTTGAACTGATTCCATGTTATCAATGGGTCTGTGAGTCAGGTGGATCTCCTTGGGTTTATTGTCCACCCCAGAGTTTTCTCCTCTTCCCCAGTTGTATCAGATACTCCACATGTGAATTGGTCTTTGACTTCCCCTCTCTGTGTCACTTTGCTGTAATTATTACCCTTCAGTCTGCCATTCTCCCTGTTACACGCACATACACGCACACACACTTACACACACAACATGGACTGACCCCCCCCCAGAAAGTTAGTTCTGTGTTTCCATCAAGTCCTTATACGCTAGGGGGCTACAACTTGTGTCCTTCTGACTTTATATTTAGTAGTGCTCCCTCTCTCAAAATGCATACACCCTCTCAATTTTTCCAAGTAGACAGTGCAATTCAGATTTGTTATCTTTATCTCTCTAAACCTGAGGTTGGGGGAAAAAGTAACAGAGAGGCGCTTTGCCTCTCTGCCATCAGTTCTGGCTCATCCTACTTAATTAATACTGCCGATTCATCCTCGTCCCCCCAGGCCTGTCGGCCAGGAAGCAGTGGAATGAGATGGTACCGTATGAACAGCCCACAGGCAGGAAAGCACTTTGGAGGAGGAGTGCATCTTCTGAGATGATCTGAGATTAGTGCCTACGTGAAACAGATGCATACCTGTGTGTCTGATCTGTGGCAAAGGAGCGTATGAGAATCTAAAAAGGCCACTGTGGAAAGCTCTCAGTAGCTGTAACCAGCACGAGAGGAGATATGATGACTTGAGTGTTTGAAGAAATCTTGTGCTGTATAAAGCTAAAAGGAAAGGGAAGACGAAGAAGAGGCAGGACTTGCCTTGGCTGGTACTAGCTGAGGGAAGGACAGCGCCTGCGAAAGCTTTTTGCCGCTTTGGTAAATCATTACTGTTCAGTGCGTCAGCTTGGATTTAGCTCAGAGACGCTGTTGTAGCACACTAACCATAGGTGGAAACATGCTAAGAACGCTAGGACTCTGTCTAAAACACCCACGTTAATCTTCTACCATCTCCCTTGAGTTTCTGGGGCCATCAGAGTGAAATCCATGGTCACAGGCTCTACCCCACAGCGATGAAAGAGCTGTCTCAGTAATCAAGAGATGCCTTCTGACTCCTGTCCATCTAAAGAAACCAGCTTTTTCTTGGGGCCTGAAAGCATTTCAATCATTTTATTTCAGCAATTTGTACCCTATGCACCTATCACTCTGTGCTTTGGTTAGCCCCAAGTGTAGGTCTGAATTGGGTAATTAGCCATTTTTTACAATGCCTCCAGCCAAGATTAGAGAGAAAAATAACAATATAGAGGGAAAAATTCATCCTTACAAGATTTGCAGGCTGATGCATTTTTTTGTAGATAGAGAGGCTGTGGATATACACATATAAATACTTTATACATACATGCACACACACACACACGCACACGCACACACACCCCAACCAGAAATCCAAAGTAAAGTAACTTTTAGGGGCACCTGGCAGAAAGAGGTTATATGCAAGAATGAACAAAGAGATACTGATACATTTGATGCCATGATTTGCAGTAACAAACAGGGTCAAGTCTGGAAATGTCTAGGCAGGTCCCTCCACACGTTTATCTGGACTCAGAATAATGAGTTTTACAAGTCTGTGTCCAATATAATTGTTCCAAAAAGAAATGTTCAAAGTGTATCAAAAGCAAGAACCAGCTCGTGCAATAGGGGCTCCAACATCATTGCATCTAAACCCGGGAGCTCAAATATCCTAGGATTTATGACAAGGGAGGCTTTATTCATTTAAAAATAAAATTCAAAACTGGAAAACCTAAAGCCCTCAACAAAGGAATGTTGTCATTTTTGTGACGCTGCTCTGTTCAGTACTTTATCAGAGTCATAAGCCCTTAGAGAAGAAATCGGCTCTAACAAAGGTCCAAGTCAAATCTATTTCTGTTCTTGCATTTGTTTATGTACTCATCAAATCATCAAATTAATTCCATCCTATCAAAAGGAATAGGATACAGGTCCTATTCAGTTGCTAATAAGCTCAGATATGAACCCAGTGTTGGACCACAGCTGATTATTTTCTTCAGCGAGTAGCCATACTCGTCTCATTAGAAATACTATGGTGATTAAGTTCACGGGCTTTGAAATTAATGTAGACCTGAGAACCAGACTAAGTCTTCATTGCACGACTTAACTACATCACCTCAGGCAAGGTAGTTAACCTCTCGGAAGGTTGCCGTGAAGACTAAGATAACACACCACAAGAATTCTTTTTTCTTCTGGTTGTAGATTTTAATACATATCTCTCAGTAACTAACAGAATAAGACATAAACAATTTTTTGTTTTTGTAAAAACAAAAAATTGAAGAGCATTATTAAAAACTGACTTACTTAGCATATCATAAGGATAGCTAGGCAGTCTTTGGGTATTTAGAAATTAAACACAGTTCTTCTATGTAACCCATGATTCAAAAAAGAAATCACAATTACAATGCTAATTTTAACTGAGCATGAATGGAAATACAACATACCAAAATTTGCAGAATCTGTAATAATTCATGCCCCAAGTATTCTATATGGTATCCAGCACATAGTGGGTGTTTGACTGTACCTATTGGTACCATTTGTAACAAAATAGTATAGTGGGATTAAGGTAATTTGCTGGATGTCTAATAATTTAGAATGGTAAAACACCTTTGGAAATTAGAGAGCTCATTCATGTGCTTATTTTATTTTACTTTTCATGCGCTTATTTTAGACGTGATGTATATTTCATGTGTACTTGGAATAAAAATGATTTTATTCTCTAGCTCCTCTCTGGGCCCTTTGGCCATATTCAGCAGACAGGTGTATTGTTGGGTGGGTGAGAGGGGAGGGAACTAGAATATTTTCAGTCAAAAGGGGCATGATTTAGGGGCACCTGGGTGGCTCAGATGCTTAAGCGTCTGCCTTCAGCTCAGGTCTCAGAGTCCTGGGATCGAGCCCCATGTTGGGCTCCCTGCTCAGCGGGGAGCCTGCTTCTCCCTCTCCCATTCCACCTGCTTGTGTTCCCTCTCTCGCTGTGTCTCTCTCTGTCAAATAAATAAAAAATCTTAAAAGAAAAGAAAGAAAAGGGACATGATATACTCCAGAGAAAAAATAAAAATAAGAAAGTCGGTGGAGGGGGTAGCAGAGAGGGGCCTACGTGGGATGAGGTGAGAGGCAGTTTTGACAGTGAAATTTGTGGGAGGGTGAGTCTTAGCGGAAGCCTTGGGGGTGGAGGGGTGAGGGGGGTAAGACACATAGGGAAAAGGATTTTAAGAAAAATTAAATCTTGAGAAACTCCTTCTGAGGAAAAAACAATTAGCTTTTTGTGGGCCATGTCAGTATTGTGGACCAGCACAAGTGGTGTTCTTTGAGAGACGCAAGTCAAGATTGGACTTACTTTCTTACTTTTACTACTTTTAGTACTTCTCCTAAGGACTGCATTTCTTCTCCTGTGACACTGTGACAAGTGCAGGCCACACAGGGCCCTAGACTCTATGTGGGTTACACACAGTCATACATTTGAATGTATAGCGAATGTTTACTGGATTTCAGAAAAGACATGAAGGAAACGTTCGAGGCCATCCTGGCTGAGCTTATAACACAGATATTCGTTCCTGCAGGTTACCTGATATTAGTCAGTGTCTGAAGGTCTGACATCTTGTGGCTCAGCGAGCAATTTCTCACCCAGACTTTCCCTCCATCTATGCACAGCCATTAGCTGGTTTGTGATGCTGGGGGTGAGCCGCTGAGGGGACCGCCGTAGCTGAGGCATGGACAGCTTTAGGGAAGAAAATCTTTTTAAGAGAGGCACCTGGGTGGCTCAGTGGGTTAAGCGTCTGCCTTCGGCTCAGGTCATGATCCCAGGGTTCTGGGATGGAGCCCCACATCGGGCTCCCTGCTCAGTGGGGAGTCGACTTCTCCCTCTGCTCTTCCCCCTGCTTGTGCTCTCTCTTCTTCTCTCTCTCTCTCTTGCTCTGTCTCAAATAAATAAATAAATAAAATCTTAAAAAAAAAGAAAAAAGAAAATCTTTAGGAAATAGCATACCTTTAATTATTTAAAAGAAAATAAAGTAGTTCATTCACATAAAAAGCATAAAATGACATAATTCTATAATAACCAAGAACACTTTATAGATACTGGGAATAATAATTATATTAATTATAACAGCAGTTACCATGTATTGAATAACTTAATAAATAAAAATACCAATGCTCAGAGAGGGTGTGTAACTTGCCGAATGTCACAAAGCTAAAAAGTTGTGAAGCTGGTTCTAAAACTCAGTCAGGCCTCGCCTTCAAATCATCATAATGCACTTCTTTTCTAAACTGTGTTGAGAGTGTATATTCAATAGGGAGAATCTGTAAGGTTAAAAAGAGAGAGAAATACAAAGAGAAAAATAAAAATAACTTGTTACTCCTACTCCCAGATGTAACTACTGATAATATTTTGAAGTATTTTCTTCCCATCCTATTTCTTTGTATCTCCTTAATTCAAATTTAATTATTCTGTTTTGGTTCTCTCTCAGCTTATTCTCAATCAAGTAGAACACGTCCCAGCGTTTACATACCAACAGAAACCACCTAGTTATTTTCTTCCACATTACCAAATGACAACACAGAACCCTCAATCTACTTGTTCTGCCTTTTCTCTAGATCAGCCTGTCTCTTCTCTCATCTCCCTGAAACCACAGACCTCTGATTTATTTTTCACTTCTCAGCTTCTGAGTTGCCTGTTATCCTAACTAGAGGCTAGAGTCATATCCCTGGGATATGACTAATTAACCCCTCGAGGCTGCCAGGGGAGGTAAAGGACTCAACAGCCTGACTTTAATAAAGCTCACAGAACCCCCACAGTCAAACATGACAAACCAGGGAGCGCACAATATTTACAAGTTAATCCCAGTGAATTTATTTACAATTACCCTAATAAGCCACTAACCCTAATTTAAAAGCCTAGACAATGGACACGAGTTTTCAGGCACTAGTTTAAAGAACTAGGTGGATCTGAATTTTGATCCTGGCTCTACCACTTTCTAGCTGCAAAAATTACTTAATTTCTCTAAGCCTCAAATTTCATCATCTGGAATATAAGAGTAACTGCAAAATGGAGATAAATTTTCAGCTCTGCTATAGAATTAAATTATATAGTGTACGTAAAATACCTAGAAATAGTCAGGGTTTAACAAAAGTTAGTTCCTTCACCTCTTCAAGAATTATATGGTTAGGGGAGCCTGGGTGGCTCAATTGTTTAAGCGTCCGACTCTTGATCTCAGCTCAAGTCTTGATCTCAGGGTTATGAGTTCAAGCCCTGTGTTGGGCTCCACGCTGGGTATGGAGCCTACTTAAAAAAAAAAAAAATTATATGGCTAATTAAATCTATCATCTGTTTTTAAGATTAAAATGGTTTAATGATATTGAGAATAAAAATATGTGTCAAGAGATATTGAAATATCATGGAAATGTAATGATATATTACTATATTTTAAAATAATTTAAATTTTTATTATTAAAAGCAACTAAGCATATGTAAAACTACAGAATGAACTTGGAACTTTCCAGATTCATGGTGGTTGAATATCACTAATGGCTAATTCAGTATTTCATGCTTTAATTACAAAATTATTTTCATAGGGGCATAAATACTTACCATCAAATATAAGTTTGAACCACATGATTTTAGTTAATCACCATTAATGTGTCCTAACTATTCTCATAATGATGTGTCTCTAGCTATATAGCAGCTCATTTCCAAAATCTGGTCAAGAAAAACAGTGTAGGAAGTGAAATGGCAGGACTGTACAAATTCTACTCAGTAAGACAAGATAAGGTCCAAGACCTGCTAGTCCTAGAAAATAAGAATGAAATAATAAATACACATAAACACAGATGATTTTTTTAAAGGAAAAGTTGGGGAGGATAATAAAAAAAGTGACACATTCTTCTTGTTATACATAATGACCTGGGATTGGAAATCTTTAAAAAATGAGGTGTCATGGTAGTTGCCAGGGGTTACAGGGATGAAGAGGGATAAATAGGCAGATTTTTAGGGCAATGAAGTTACTCTGTATGGTACTCCATACATGGTGTATGTAGCGAATGATGTATGGTGAATACCTATCATTATACATTTGTCTAGACCCACAGGGTATACACAACACCTAGTGAACTGTGATGCAACTCTGGACTTCAGATGATTAGAGTGTATCAGTGGAGGCTCATCAGTATAACAAATGTACCTCTCTAGTGGAGACTGTTGGTAGTGCGGAAGACGATGCGTGTGGCTGGGGGCATGGGTATACCAGAAATCTCTGTACCTTCCTCTTAATTGTTCTGTGAACTTAAAAATGCTCTAAAATATAGTCTTTTTTTAAAAAACTGAGGTGACAGGTCAGTGAACCCAGCTACTGTGTTGCTGTCTGTATTTGGGGATTTGTCCTTCAGTAACACTTGTAGGGAGAGAACAGTTACTTGAGGGACAGAATAGGGAGGCACATGGAGTCAGAACAGATCCAAAGAAAGCAAAGTTCAGCAAAAAATTAAAATATAAAATAATAAATAGAGGTAAGTAGTCTGTGGGCACCAAAAACTTGAACCTTGTGTTTTTCTTTGGCCAACTTTGGCTTTGGTGCCATTGTGACCCACGTCAGCAAATTTATGAGCAGAATAAATAAGATCAGTTTCCTGCAAGACTACACCAAGACCCCCGGGTGAGTCACATGGGATGCTTTCACACTTTAGTCGGGCAGACGCTGAGAGCGAAGCTCCTAGAGTAAATTTAAAGGCTTATGTATCCACATACCCCAGGAAGAGTCAATGACCCAAGGAAAAAGCTGGCAAGGCCACCGTGTATATCTCAAGACACTCTTTCCCTCCCCTGCCCTTGGCTGATGTTCCCCCTTTGTGTTCTTTGTACTTCTGATGCCTGCCAAGGCTATTGGCTGAGAAAGTGGCTCTGCAGCCTGATAGGGTTGTGCCATTCATCGTACCAGGGTCTAGGTGACAAGCATAGTAATTAAGAATGGAAGAAATACCAACAGCCAGAACAGATTGGAGGAAAAGACTGATTACCGGCCAAGTAGGTTACTGGCCTTCCCAGAGCCCGGCCTGTTACCGAGTGTGAGCGGGTGAGACCATCGATAAATAAATGTCACCTTTGTTGCAAATATATGATCCACATGACTCATGATGAGGCTCCATCCAGCTGAGCCTGGCATCCGTGGGAATGGATGGCTTGCAACAGAAGCTTAGCATCTGAGTCGAGATAACAGTCTGCAGGCTCTGCAAAGGAACATTGACTATGTGACTAGAGCCTGCAATGAGCTTCCAGCGGCTTTTCTGCAAAGATACTGTGGTTCAGCACCCATGTCAAAGCACAAACCAAAATGAGGGAAATCAGGAAACAGAAATCTGAAGAAAGTGACCTCCCCGTGTTCCTGAAAACATCCAACACTTCAAAGGAAAAGAAATTCTTGAAAGGATGTGGGAACTGCTTTTTCACTTGGGGAAAAAAAGCGTATACTCAACCTGAACATTGAAGTCCCAGGAAAGAAAGGACCAAAATTGTATTTTGTTTTCTTTCTCTTCCCATCCTCTCCGAGCCTCAGTCTGAATTCAGTGGTAGGAAAATTTACTACATTTTAAACAGAATCTCTTTTCTCTGTCAAGTTGTAAATTGTTTCAAATAGCTTTTCATGATTTTTAATTTCACCAACATGAACTTGGTAATTATTTATGGCTTATCATGCCCAAGCCAAGATTTCTGGAGATATAAGCTAATTTAGAAGTGAAGTAATTTCTCCTGAAGTAAAAGTTTACTTCCTAATCATGAGAAGATTTATCTTGGCTCTTTCTGGGTCTTGCATATAAAATGGAAGTCCTGAATGAGGCTTTCTCCATTAAAATTTTATTAAAACAGATGCATTCATAGTAAGGAGATCCTCTCTCTCTCTCTTTCCTTGTCTTCCTCGCTCTCAATAGATAGGTAGACAGATAGATAGATATAGATATATTAGTTTGTTTATAAATCACAGGCAGACTGTATAAAACATTGGTTCACTCAGAAAATGGACGTACCTCACACCTAGGAGCTGGGCTTGACATTGTCCCCAGATAGGAGGATCAAAACCCTAGGCCTCTGGTACACTGTAGGTCATGTGTTTTGTTTAAAAACTGTGGTTAGTGTAAATTAAAGAAGAAATAAGCTACTAAACCTGACATTTTATTTCTGGCTGGCAAAGTAGCTGAATCTTATTATAAAATTAGTTGTTACATGGGCCCGAGCTGGGTAACTGTTAATGAATGTCATGCAGGGCACTGTGGTCCTCTGCGCTAGTCAAAGATGGCTCTCCCACAACAGGACTTGTTAATAGAAACTGAGACCTATGCATGTCATTAAACACACAGAATGGCAGCAGTTTTTTTCTAAGTACCTAGGTATTAAAGAATTTAAGGCTTATGAGGAAACATCCCAAAAGTCAGTCTCCCTAAATATAGCAAATGTGACATGTATCCTTGCCCATGGGTTTCTTCTTTGGGTCCAGAGAGGATGGGAGAGGATTTAACTTCACTGGCCAGGATATTGTTCTGGATTTGTGTCCATCTAAAAAGCTTCGAGCAAACCATTCCTTGCTATCACAACTGCACAAGATCAGCAGCGTTGTCAGATCATGCAAATAATTTTTAGATGGGGGCAGAGATAGAATGTTTTTACTCAAGGCATACTATACGCCAGGCGCTGTGCTAAGGGCTTCATATCTTGTTATCTTATTTAATCATGAACCCATTTTAGCAACCCTATATAGTTAAAATTACTCTTTATTCTGCTGATGAGAAACAGAAACCAGGTGAATTATATACTTGTTAAATAACACAGAAAGTGGCAGCGTTAGGACTGGGATCCCGGCAGCCCTTTTGTAGAGCCCATACCCTTGATTACTATGCACACCACTTCTACAAGTTGATCCAGTTCAGCTCATATAGGTAGAAATAATCTGCTTTTATCACTTGATTAACCCCTTTTAAGGAAACTCCTTCCTTTATATAAATATATACATATACCAAAAGAGATAAATTAATAAGTCATGATGGTGATTTGTAATACTAAAACAAAACAAAAACAACAAAAAAACTCCACTTGACAAATTAATCCTTAAGCGTGGGGCTCTTAACTTGAGGTTCAGAGATGGTATTTAGGGGTTTTGTGAACTACAAAAGTTATGTGCAGAACTATGGGTCCATAGCTTTCTTCCTGTTCTCAGAGAAGCTTATAATTCCAAAACTGTAAATAGCCTCTGGCCAGGACACCTGGGAAATTCAGAAAAGGGGCAGGGGAGAAGGTATGAATTATGTAATATAGAGGGTTCTAGAAGCTGCACTGGGTGACCTCCATGAAGCGGTCAAACAGCAGGCAACTGCTGTAGGGAGATCCTAGTCAATAAGCCTGACTGAAGATTTAAGGGAGGTTGCAATCTCAGATGGTGCTGGGAATGGAGAGAAGTGTGTAGTCATGAGTGGGAGGGGTGCTATGGAAGTCAGAGCAGAGCCATTGAGATGTTCTCTCCCAGAGACCAGAGACACTCCCTTGCAGTTGCATATTACTACATCTGCTCTCACCAACAGGCAGTTCTTGCCCCTTCTAAAATGAAAATGTGAGTGCCGAGGGAAGCATTGTGCTTATTGCAAGGGATTCACCATCAATAGGCAGCTCCTTGTATTAAAGCTGTTGCCCCTCAATCTGGAAGGAATGGACGAATTCCTAGAAACATACAAACCATCAACACTGAAACAGAAAGAAATAGAAAATATGAACAGACCCATAACCAGCCAAGAAATTGAATCAGTAATCAAAAATCTCCCAACAAACAAAATCCCAGGGCCAGATGGCTTACGAGGGGAATTCTACCAGACATCTAAACAGTTAATACCTATTCTTCTCAAACTGTTCCAAAAAACAGAAATGGAAGGAAAACTTCCAAACTCAGCATTACCCTGATTCCAAAACCAGACAAAGACCCCACTTAAAAGGAGAATTACAGGCCAAGATCCCTGATGAACATGGAAGCAAAAATTCTCATCAAGATACTAGCAAATTGAATTCAACAGTACATTAAAAGAATTATTCACCACATCAAATGGGATATTCCTAGGCTGCAGGGCTGGTTCAATATTCACAAATCAATCAGTGTGATACACCACATTATTAAAAGAAGAACCATATCAATAGATGCAGAAAAAGCATTTGACAAAATACAGCATCCATTCCTGATAAAATCCCTCAAGAAAGTAGGGATAGGTGAAACATACCTCAACATCATCAAGGCCATATACAAAAGACCCACAGCTAATATCGTCCTCAATGGGGAAAAACTGAGAGCCTTTCCCCTGTGGTCAGGAACAAGACAAGGATGTCCACTCACCATTACTATTTAACATAGTACTGGAGGTCTTTACCTCAGCAATCAGACACCAAAAAGAAATAAAAAGCATCCAAATCAGCAAGGAAGAAGTCAAACTTTCACTATTTGCAGATGACATGATACTCTATGTAGAAAACCTGAAAGACTCCATCAAAAATTGCTAGAACTAGTACATGAATTCAACAAAGTCACAGGATATAAAATCAATGTACAGAAATATGTTGCATTTCTTTTTTAAAAAGATTTTTATTTATTTATTAGAGAGAGAGAGAGAGCACAAGTTGGGGAGGGGCAGAGGGAGAGGGAGAAGCAGACTCCCCACTGAGCAGGGAGCCCCTCTGTTGCATTTCTATACACAAATAATGAAGCAGCAGAAAAAGAAATCAAGGAATCAATCCAATTTGCAATTGCACCAAAAACAATAAGATAAATAAATCTAACCAAAAAGGTAAAAGATCTGCAGTCTGAAAACTATAGAACACTTATGAAAGAAATTGAAGAAGACAGAAAGAAATGGAAAAACATTCCATGTCATGGATTGGAAGAACAAACATTGTTAAAATGTCTATACTAATCAAAACAATCTACACATTTAATACAATCCATATCAAAATACCACCAGCATTGTTCACAGAGCTAGAACAAACAATCCTAAAATTTGTATGAAACCACAAAAGACCCCAAATCACCAAAGCAATCCTGAAAAAGAAATGCAAAGCTGGAGGCACCACAATTCCAGACTTTAAGCTATATTACAAAGCTGTAGTCCTCAAGACACAAAAACAGTCACATAGATCAATAGAACAGAATAAAAAACCCAGAAATGGACCCATAGCTATATGGTCAACTAATCTTCGACAAAGCAGGAAAGAATATCCCATGGAGAAAAGACAGTTTCTTCAACAAATGGTGTTGGAAAAACTGGACAGCAACATGCAGAAGAATGAAACTGACCACTCCTAACAGCACACACAAAAACAAATTCAAAATGGATGAAAAACCTAAATGTGAGACAGGAGTCCATCAAAATCCTAGAGGAGAACACAGGCAGCAACCTCTGTGACCTCAGCTGCAGCAACTTCTTGCTAGACACATCTCCAAAGGCAAGGGAAACAAAAGCAAAAATGCACTATTGGGACTTCATCAAGATAAAAAGCTTCTGCACAGCAAAGGAAACAATCAGTGAAACTAAAAGGCAGCCTATGGAATGGGAGAAAAAATTTGCAAACAACATATCTGATAAAGGATTAGTATCCAAAATCTATAAAGGACTTATCAGACTCAACACCCAAAAACCAAATATTCCAGTTAAGAAATGGGCAGAAGACATGAATAGACACTTTTCCAAAGAAGACATCCAGATGGCTAGACACATGAAAAGATGATGAGCATCACTCGGCATCAGGGAAATACAAATCAAAACCACGATGAGATGCCACCTCAACACTGTCAGGATGGCTAAAATTAACAACACAAGAAACAACAGGTGTTGGCCAGGATGCAGAGAAAGGGGAACACTTTTGCACTGTTGGTGGGAATGCAAACTGGTGTAGCCACCCTGGAGAATAGTATGGAGGTGCCTCAAAAAGTTAAAAATAGAACTACCCTACAATCCAGCAATTACACTACTAGATATTTGCCCGAAGAATACAAAAATACAGATTTGAAGGGGTACATGCACTCCAATGATTATAGCAACATTATCAACAATAGCCAAACTATAGAGAGAGCCCAAATGTCCATTGACTGATGAATGGATAAAAAAGATATGGATGGAAAAAAAAAAAAAGATGTGGGATGGATAAAAAAAGATGGATAAAAAAAGAATATTATTCAGCCACCAAAAATAATGAAATCTTGCCATTTGCAACAATATGGATGAAACTAGAGGGTATTATGCTAAGTGAAATGAGTCAGTCAGAGAAAGACAAATACCATATGATTTCACTCATATGTGGAATTTAAGAAACAAAACAGATGAACATATGGGAAAGGGGGGGAAAAAGGAGAGAGGGAAACAAACCATAAGAGACTCTTAACTATAGAGAACAAACTGAAGATTGATGGAGGGGAGTAGGTAGGGGATGGGCTAGATGGGTGCTGGGTATTAAGGAGGCATTTGTTGTGATGAGCACCAGGTGTTGTATGTAAGTGATGAATCACTGAATTCTATTCCAGAAACCAATATTGCACTGTAACTAAGTAGAATTTAAATGAAAATTTAAAATAAGATAAAATATAGTTAAAAATTTTAAAGGGAAAAAAATAAAAAATAAAGCCATCGCTCTTGATTCCTCTAGCCAGTGGGAGGCTGTTGTTACTTCTTGTGAGTCTCTGTGCCACAGAAACATTGTGACCTGCCCAAAGCCACGCAGTCGGCATGTGGTAGTGATGTTGGAATTTGAGCTGAGATGTACCTGTCTCCAAAATCCACATTCTGTCCATGAGTCAGCACTTCCAGGGAGGTCTGACTGCTACGAAATTTCAGAAGAGCAAATAGAAATATGCAATGCTGTTCTCACCAAAACAGTATCATTATTGACCAGTACTGATTAGGCTCAGAGAGTTGAGCAACACCTCTTCAAGCCCCTGGGAGCTTCATATGAGTGAGTTTGGGAAAAACTTCCCTATATACATATCTCATTTTGATTGTTTCTTGACTATTTTCTTCAAGTTTTATTAAGCTACTTCCTTCTCCTTCTTATTTCTGTTGTCAGTTGCATCATGAAGCACAAAATCTCTACGTAAGGAACTTGCTGGTAGTACCGAATTTCAGTTATGCAATTACTACCCAGAAAATCCTAATGTAGCTATTAATAGACATCTTTTTAATTTCTGGTACAAATGTTAAGGTAAATATAGCATTGGAAAAATCCAGTTCCTTCCCTGGAGAAGTGTTCTACAAACCATCCTTCAGATACAGTTGCCCAGGGAGTCTTAGAACAATTCTTCTGGCCAGTTTAAAGATTTATTACCTTCCTTTTGGACTCGGTGTACTATCGGAAATGCTTTTCATGAAGGGTGACACACAACTTCTATTTCTGTCACTTATTTTTTTCTTTGTTTTCTTCATTTCAAAAAGTGTATTAGCAGAAACACACATTTATTAGCACATTTTAAAATATTAGACAGTGGAGAACAGTAAGTCATCAGTAGCCCCACCTTCCTACTGTGACCAGCACTAGCAGGTGAGTATGACTGCCTTCTTTTTCCTCTTGCGTACTTTTTCAATTAGGTTATAGCAACATTTGATATTTAATTTTTGTTTTTGCTTTTATCTGTTAATATTATAGTCCAAGTATTTTTTCATATAACCAGATAATCTTGAAAGTCATTTTTTAAAGACTATAAAAATATGTATCAAGTGAATGTGTCATAATTCTTACTAACTCCTCTACTTGGTACCAGTTAGGTTATCCTATTTTTATACTATAAGTGTTACAAGTATCTTCATCTATACAGATAATTTTTCCTTTTTTCAGTTTTATTTTTTTAGAGTATGAACTAGAAATTGAAATACAGGGTTAAAAGGCAAAAACACTTTCATGCCTCTTGATATTATTGACAGATACTGGGTGCTACAAAAAACCTGGGATACATAAAAGCTCGTGGAGACTGGGATAAATTGTCTGAAAGTGTGTTATAATAGAGAAAAGAAATGCACTTGGTAATAGGAACACAGGGTGTTCACTGCTGGGTTGTATATAAAGGCTGCATTATACTGAGCTGTCTTCTGCAGTATGTTAAAGTTATAAATACTGCAAAAGGATTAAAGTCTTACATAAGAATCCTAACAGATACATAATACTAATTTGCTTTTCTAAAGCGTTCTACCAATTTATGACACCTCCAGAAATGAATAATGGTGACACTATTTCAGCAGCTTTGCAAGAATTACGTAGTATCGGTTTTTAAGCCTTTGATAATTTACTGCGGAAAAACTTTGTTCTCATTTGCATTGATTTTATAGGTCAGCTGAACATTTCACAATACATTGTTTCAGAAAAGCATGTTTATTGGTATTCTGCCATTGATTTTCTCTAGGCACTTTCCCCTGAGAATCTACTTCTGTCCAGACTCCCTCCAATTGTAGAGCCCGTATTTCTACCTCTCAAGGGACTTAACTGTTATCCAGGGTGATGTTTACATTTCATTTATATTGTCACCTCCTCACAGCATGAATCTTTTCTCTGGTGTTCTATGTTTTGAAAACTGCCGGGTGACACTTGTGATACTCTACAAATAATAAATAATAAAAGTCCTGGAGTCCTCCACGAGAGCCTTTGATCAAGGGCAGCTTTCAACTGAATTCACATGAGTAAACATAGAGAAGGAACTTTCTCCATAGCTTGGCTGTTTATCTGCAGTGATCAGCCGGGTTGCTGATGGGGAGGAGTCGGAAACCCACCCATACCAGCTCACAGAGAAACTTTGGTTTCAGCACAGAGCTCTGTATATGCAGGGCTGCTTCTGCAAGATGTCACTCAAGTGGGTTGCACGGTGTGAAGATTCAGCACCCCTTAGTCTTTCCTCTTTATTGGGAGACCCCACATGCATGGATGCCCCTTATCTCAGCTGTTATAGGCAGAGAGGGAGCTGGAATAGCGTTTTGGTCTGAATGTCAACTTTTCCATGGTAGAGTTTAAGCCGAGAAGCTGGAACTGCCCTATGAGCCACATATCATCTGAGCACTCCGTGCTAAGACTACACACAGAGACCACCACTCACATGAACTCAATTCATGCTCCAGTCTCAGAAGAGACCACTCTCACCATTTTGACAGGTAGATAAAATGGACTGAAGGTCTTGTGCAGAGTGTTGCAGAGGGTGTTCTCTTTCAAACTGGGAGGAAAGCATTCAACTCGCCTACTTTCCAAACAAAATCAAAACCATAAAACTTTAATCCATCGGGTTCGCCAATTTAAAAAGAAAATAGCAATTTTTCAGTTCAGTGTCATGGCCATTTGTTAAAGGGATCGGGGAGAAAAAAGTAGAGCAGAGAAAGGAAAAGAGAACAGTGTGGAAGAAGAAAAGAGGAGAGAGAAGCAGGGGGGAAACAAAGTGGACATAACAGAGAACAAAAGAATATTATTGAAGAGGGAAAGGGGAAAGAACCCTTGAAAAGGAAGTGGGTACAGAACAGGATTCAGACAAGGAGAGAGAGACTCAGGAGCTTTGGAGGGGACTGTGTGTCCATGCCCACCTAGCTGGAGTGGTAACAATTTCATCTGCTACTTTTCTGAATATCTGTGTTATTCACACTTAATCATGCTGAACACTGAATAATGCACAGAATTGTTGAATCATGGTATCGTACTAATATAAACGAATATAACACAGTATATTAACTACACTGGAATGAAAATAAAAACTTTTTTAAAAAAGGGAATTGACCTTGAGTATAGGCATTTTTAAGGTTTTTGAAGCATTTGCTGTCTTTTCTGATAGGTTCTACCAATATATACTGAAATTTACAATCTGTAGGTGTACCCATTTCACTGTAGCCTTGCAAGCATTAAAACATATATATATATTTCTCTATATATGGAGATACTTTTTATATTATGATACTGTAGAACATAGAACAGTATGATGAAATTGGCGAAGCCATAATGTAGCCCCAACAGTTACCAATATATGGCCCCATCTGGGTTCACCTCTATTCTTATGCACTCCCACACTCCTCCATTATTTTCATGCAGACTCCAGACATCATACCATTTCAAATATTTCAGTATGAATTTCTAAAACATAATGCACTTAGATACCTGTATAACCCCATTGCCATGACTGCATTTAACCTATATACTAGGGGCGCCTGGGTGGCTCAGTCGGTTAAACGTCTGCCTTCGGCTCAGGTCATGATCCCAGGGTCCTGGGATCGAGCCCCGCATCGGGCTCCCCACTCAGCAGAGAGTCTGCTTGTCCCCTGGCCCTCTCCCCGCTTCCCCCTGCTCGTGCTCTCTCTCTCAAATAAATAAATAAAATCTTTAAAAAAATAAACTATAACAGTAATTCCTAATAAAACCAAAGCATCTGTGATCAAATTTCCAGTCGTCTTATTTATGTTAGTGCTTAATTTTTTTGCTTTTTATTGTGGTTTTGTTTCTTGAATACATATCTAAATAAGAGCCATAGGGATTAATGGTCTGCTTTTTAAGTCTCTTTTAACCTATGGATTCTCCTTCTTGCTCTTTATTTTACTCAGAGTTTATTGTTTGAAGAAACCTCTCGTTTGTCCTGCAGGACTTCCTTACATTTTGGGTTTTCCTCATTGCATTCCCATCGTGTTGCTTAACTTGCTTCTCTCTCCTTTGTACTTCTTATGTTGGTACTTAGAGGTAGAGATGTGATCAGATTCAGATTTGATTTTTGGGGGCCAGGCTATTTCATAGGCTGTGCTTTGTTTCCCCTTAGGACACATGTTTGATTGTCTTGGTTTTGAGGTGGTTAACAACCATTACCAATCAATGTCTAGATCCATTAATTCAGTGGAGGTTGCAAATGGTACTATTATAATTCCACAATCCGTCCTTTTTTATTAGCTGAACACTCCTGTAAAGAGAAACTATTTTATCACTTTTTCAGTCATGTGGTGGGATAGTTCTAATGGAAATGATAGGATCAGCATCTTATTTTTTACCTAATTTGTCAGGTTTCAAAATGATGATTGAGTTCACTAACATCTTCCAACGGTGATCAATGAGAATATTTTTTTAAAATATCATTATGAACTAACTCATGGATTTTATCATAACTGACATGTTTCATAGCTTTTTTTTAAAGATTTTATTTATTTATTTGACACAGAGAGAGAGAGCACAAGCAACGGGTGTGGCAGGCAGAGGGAGAAGGAGAAGCAGGCTCCCTGCTGAGCAGAGAGCCCGTTGCAGGGCTCAGTCCCAGGACCCTGGGATCATGACCCAAACCGAAGGCAGACACTTAACCGACTGAGCCACCCAGGTGCCCCATAATTGACATGTTTCAATAATTTGAGTTCTTATCCTTACAAATATTCAAATTTCCCCACCTTTAGCAAGTAGAGACCTATTTAAGTTTCCTCCTCAATCCTTTTGATATGATTTTACAGCCTTTGATATTTTTCTTTCTGGTAATGACAAGATATTCCAAGCTCATCTTGTGCGTTTTCTGCCCCAAACCTGAAATCTGTCTGTTCCGCAAGAAGCCTTGGTTTCTCCTGGTGGGAAATAGTATTTTAATACCACAGCCTGGGATTAGGAATATTATCATTACTGTGTAGCCATTGTTCCAGGGCCTTTTGAGTAAACAGAGCTACAAAACAAGAGTTACATATATGCAAGTTAAAATAAATCATGAGGGGCACCTGGGTGGCTCAGTTGGTTAAGCGACTGCCTTCGGCTCAGGTCATGATCCTGGAGTCCCGGGATCGAGTCCCGCATCAGGCTCCCTGCTCAGCGAGGAGCCTGCTTCTCCCTCTGACCCTCCCCCCTCTCATGTACTCTCTCTCATTCTCACTCTCTCAAATAAGTAAATAAATCTTTAAAAAAAAAAATAAATAAAATAAAATAAAATAAATCATGAGTTCATCTTCATACTTCTAATTAAATCAAGGATCACAGAGATTTTATTTAATCCCTTATACCTTATGTTTACATCTCCTTCTTCCACGCAAAGAATTTCAATTCTTGAAAACACTGGGAATGAGAGAAGTGGAATAGTACACAAGTACTCACTTGTTTTATCTTCTAATAGACAAATGCCAGTCTCAGAAGAGCAATACCAACACTACCACCAAAACTACAATTACTGTAAACACGTGAGTTGTTTTTTCCATTGATTTCATTTTTAGGTTACATCCCACTAGGAAATGCATGCAAATAATGTAATGCAGGGTCCCTTGGAATAGTTCTCTGTATGGCCATACCGCCTACTCAGTGCATATTTACTTTAAATTTTTTAGAGATTGCTTGTTTCTAAAAATTTCATTTCATCATTATGCAAAATATACTAATGGTTTCAAGGTCAAATCTATAATACAGTGTGTTCAAGTAAGTGTTGCTTTTTACCCTTTTTACAGTCCCTTGACTGTTCCCTTTCCTTTCCCTTTTTTTAAGAAAACACATTCATAGTCCCTCATCCATCAGATTAAGCATTCTGTACAAGTATATCATTTTTTTCCACTTAACCATCTATTCAGGAAAATACTTCCCAGCAATATATAGGTTTTTCTAACTCCTTTCTAGCTGCATAGAACTCCATTAGGTGGATGAACCCTAGTTTATTTGTCCAGTCTCCCTGTGATAGGGCATTTCTGCAGCTCCCAACCTTTTGCTATTCCAAATCGTTCTGCAATGACTAGCTTTGCTCATACATCTTTTCCTATTTTTGCCAGTACATCTTTGGAATGGAATTCTAGAAGTTTGGTAGCTGAGCTAAAGAGTAAGTACATTAGTTATTGTGCTTGTTATTGATAGATTGCCCTCCACAGGGTGTGGATCATCTTCTGTCTCCCGTGCAGTGCATGATAGTATCTGTTTCCTCAGAGCCCTGCTGAGAGATTGCAGTCTGACTTCTAAATGGTAACCAATCTAATTGGTGATAAATGGTATCTCAGTGCAGTTCTAATTTGTATATCACTTATGAAAAGTACTATTGATCATCTTTCATCTGGTTAAGAGAAATTTGTGTGTCTTTTTCTTCCAACTCTGTATTCATTTCTCTAGACATTCCTTTCTCTCTTTAGAAACTCTTTTTTTTTAATATATGAGAGATTTTTTCCTACTTTTAGAAACTTTTTATATTGAAGATTTTCATTCTTTGTTTGTGACATACAGTTGCAAATATTTTCCCTGATTTGTCATTTGTCTTTTTCATTTCTTTACACTGTGTGTGTGTGTCTGTGTCTGTGTTGCCATGCTAAATTTTTAATGTATAATTAAATTGATCTCTCTCTTGTCTTATTGCTACTAGATCTGGAATTATGGTAGAAATGTTTTCCCTATTTCTGGGTTATAAAGGAATCCATTCATGTGTACTTCTAGTACTTGTATGGATTCTATTTTTTTAATCCTTCTTTTTTATTATGTTAATCACCATACATGACATCATTAGTTTTTGATGTAATGTTCCATGATTCATTGTTTGCGTATAACACCCAGTGCTCCATGCAGAACATGCCCTCTTTAATACCCATCACCAGGCTAACCCATCCCCCCACCCCTCTCCCCTCTAGAACCCTCAGTTTGTTTCTCAGAGTCCATAGTCTCTCATGGTTCCTCTCCTCCTCCGACTTCTCCCCCGCCCACTTCATTTTTCCCTTCCTGCTATCTTCTTCTTCTTCTTTTTTTTTTAACATATAATGTATTATTTGTTTCAGAGGTACAGGTCTGTGATTCAACAGTCTTACACAATTCACAGCACTCACCATAGCATATACCCTCCCCAATGTCTATCACCCAGACACCCCATCCCTCCCACCCCCGACCACTCCAGCAACCCTGTTTGTTTCCTGAGATTAAGAATTCCTCAGATCAGTGAGAGCATATGATACATGTCTTTCTCTGAGTGACTTATTTCACTCAGCATAATACCCTCCAGTTCCATCCACATCTTTGCAAATGGCAAGATTTCATTCCTTTTGATGGCTGCATAATATTCCATTGTGTGTGTGTGTGTGTGTGTGTGTGTGTGTCTATCACATCTTCTTTATCCATTCATCTGTCAATGGACATCTTGGCTCTTTCCATAGTTTGGCTATTGTGGACATTGCTGCTATAAACATCAGGATGCATGTACCCCTTCGGATCCCTACATTTCTATCTTTGGGGTAAATACCCAGTAGTGCAATTGCTGAATCGTATGGTAGCTCTATTTTCAACTTTGTGAGGAACCTCCATACTGTTTTCCAGAGTGGCTGCACCAGCTTGCATTCCCACCAACAGTGTAGGAGAGTTCCCCTTCCTCCACATCCCCACCAGCATCTGTCGTTTCCTGACTTGTTAATTTTAGCCATTCTGACTGGTGGGAGGTGGTATCTCATTGAGGTTTTGATTTGGATTTCCCTGATGCCAAGCGATGTTGAGCACTTTTTCGTGTGTCTGTTGGCCATTTGGACATCTTCTTTGGAAAAATGTCTGTTCATGTCTTCTGCCCATTTCTTGATTGGATCATTTGTTCTTTGGTTGTTGAGTTTGATAAGTTCTTTATAGATTTTGGATACTAGCCCTTTATCTGATATGTCATTTGCAAATATCTTCTCCCATTCTGTCGGTTGTCTTTCGGTTTTGTTGACTGTTTCTTTTGC